>NC_052138.2:10448114-10576924 GCF_016086655.4 Lepeophtheirus salmonis | reverse complement strand
TTTACACTGAATATTAGCTGCAGTCTATATTATTAGCTTTATAAAAATATAATAATGACAATATTTTTCTGCAATAGCTACTTGTGCTTGTATGACACATGGGCTGAAAAGTATCATGGTTCAGACAAAGATGGGGCTATTTTTTTTAATTCACCTCAATTTTAGTTACTACCAACCTTCAAAAGACAGTTTTAAATTTTCATGACAATCTGTTTTTAGGTTTGTGATTTATTGAGCTAAGTGTAACGTTACTTTTTGTTATTTCCAAAACAATGGATCGAAATAACTTTTTGTTTTAATTTTAGACTGTTTCTTGATGAGAAACAATACCGATCAAGCTAAGTAATGGCTTGAAAATTACGGGACTCTACTCCATAAAGCGAAAAAAAAGAAGTTAATTTTGAATGAAAAATAGTAATTTTTTTGTTAAGCCCCGCATTCTTCAACCCATGCGTTACAACAACGTTCTTAGTCAACTACATCATCTCCTAGTTCTATAAAATAGTGATAGATATTTAAAATATAAACTTTATTACACAATTCAGACCAGATAGTACAGTTTAGGTATGAATCTAGGACATTTTGCCGACAAAAGAATGTACTATCTGGTAAATACATATTATAAATTTGTTATTTATAATAGACAATTAAAAACTTAAAATCTAGTGACTAGATGATGCTAATGATACAAAATTTGAAACTCCTAATCTCAATATTGGGAAAATATAATCAATCAAATATTGAAAATTAAATATCTCATTTCAAGCTTTTGTCCAGATATCGTGTTTTCACGCTGGGTCAACGATACGTCGAACAACTTTTTATATTTACCTGTAAATGTCCTTACACCTATTCTGCATTCTTCAAATATCTTAGTTTTCCATATTTCTGTAATGGTTAAATAGTTCATGAAAACTATACTTATTTGTCTCAAAACATGTTTCTACATACAGCATTTATTATATAATATTAAATAAATATATATTCCCTCAATATTTAAACTAAACAAAACCCTGAGCAGGCATGCGGATGCCTACTCGTAAGGACACAGGACCAATCAAACCTTTGATACCTTCCTAGCTGTAATTACCAAATATTTAAACAAATGAAGAGAAATATGGGGCGTGCTCCATTTATTGATAATTCCTTTGTTGAAGAGGACACTCAATTTTGAATTAAAAAAAGTTCTAACTTCAGTTTTGTTTGTTTCTTACATGAGTAATTAAGTATTTAATTTAACGAAAAATATTTTAAATTGCATAGATGCACCATGCATGAAGCTCTAGATAATTAGAATATAGACCACATTTTTCTTTTTGCTGTATGAGTAAATTTTTCTTTTACCGAGTGGTTCATTAAAATCTGAGCACTTTGAATTTTTAACTTCAAAAAGATATAATTGATTAATTTACAATAGTTCAACAAAATTAATACTATAAATAGAAATTAAAAAGAAATTTGTATGTTATACAACCCCTAATAACTCCAGGCAACTCAGGGTACTACATTAGTATATTTAATAAAAATGATTTATGACTCAAGGGCAAAAATTACGTCGACATACTTCGATGTATCCAAGGTTAATCGAAATACAAGACCACCATAACACTTTTTCGTGATGTCAAAGAGTATATGCTGATCCTATTAATCATATAATTTCTAGTATTATATGTTGTTAGACACAGTTGTTATCCTCTATGACGTCAAAATCTGAATGTCTTGCCCAGCAGTCGGTATGGTAGATCAAATGCACTTTTTTGGCATGCCCGACCACATGACGGTATAAACTTGTATTTTTATTAACCTTGGATGTATTTATATTTCCATTCACCATGATTGCAACCCATTTGCTGCTGAAGAGCTAAAGTTCTTCAATCAATGTCATTTCATCTTATTTATTGTTTAAAAATATATTTCAATATTTATGTAAAATAATGCACTTGATTCTCATGTTACAGAGATTAATTACTGTTCGATAAAATGGCCTTAGTTACTCATCAAATTAGAAAACTATGTACTAAAAAGATGCTTCAATATAATCAAGGATACATAATCAATAAATTACTTCATATTTTTAGATTTACAGAAATCATGGACAAGCACAAATTTATGATTCAAGGTGATAGTTCTTATATTTGATTAGTATTGCAAGCTGACTTGACCTAAGGAGGCATTCACAATCCATGTGGTCACTTATATATAAAAGGGCGATCCGGCCTAAAACCACGTCTATCTTCGTTGATGATGAGGGGAAGAGTCAACTTAAACCATTTAGACTTGCCTCACGTCAGGGCCGTCTCCAGGATGCTATTTGGGAGGACCGTAACTTTGATTTTTTTTACATTTGACAAAAACTTTTTAAAAAAATTCGGAGTTACATTTTTTGGAAGAGACTAAATTTGAACGAATAAAAAATAAATTTTTTCATGATATTCCTTTTTACAAGGCGATAATTTCTTAATATTATAACGATAAAAAAATTCCCAAGTGAGGAGGGAGGGAGTCTATTGTACCTATATACTCACTTGCAAACGTACTTGAACGTGGCAAGATGACATAAATGACGTCACAAGGACCATGGTAAATTTTTGAAGAAATATTGAGAGGATTTATCTTTCCTTAAAAAAGGTCAATTTTTAAATAAAATAAAAATTATTTCGAAATAAATTATTTTCTTTGGTTTTGGGAAAAATTTCATATAGTAAAATTTTTGGTCCGTTGCATAATTTGATCGAATGATCTTCTTTTCCGGAAAGAAGTACTAAATTTTTTTTTCTTCCCTGATTACTGTTTTGGTTTAATGAATTATTATATTTCAACGTTTAAGTGAAAGATAAATCACTTAGATTAAATTAATCTATAGATAAGGTATATCAAAAGACGCAAAAAAATATTTCCCTTCGGTAAGATTACATGTGTGCACAACTAAAACTGAACACGGAAATTTTTATAAATAGTTAAATAATTCTGTAATTTTTAAAGTGGTAGACAAATTAATTTATTTAACATGAAAGATGAAAGTCTTAGACACATGTCTATTCAATATGGCCGCCCATGTTATCCACTACCAACTCCAGCCTGGACCGGAACTTGCTGCATGACTTGGCAATGAAGCTCTGGTCAAGGTTGGTTCAGGGATTTTTGACGACAGACTTCAGCTGGTCCTTGGACTTGTATTGGACTCCCGACAACATCCCCTTTAAACGTTCAACCACTGCAAAGTCAAGCGGCGAACAATCAGGCGAGTGAGGCCTTTTTCTTAAGCTTTTAAGCTTGTTGAGAAGAATCTTCGACCTTGCGAGGCGTTTTTCCTTGTCTACAGGCTTGAAGGCTTGACGAGGGGTTCTCTAATAGATCTTAAGACCAAGATCTTTCTTAACTAGCCGGTCCATGGTCCTTCTGCTGACGTTGAACTCCCTGGAAAGGCCGCTGACGGTGACCTTGCCTCTCTTGTCCTCGACAGACTTTTTCACGGCAGCAACCATTTCGTCCAACCTTCGAGGCCTTGACTTAGATCTTGTGGTCGCCTCAGGAGTCCCTTTGGCTACCACACTGTAAACGGTGGTGCGGCTGCAGTTCAGAGCCTTGGCAATTTCAGTTGGAGTTTTTCCCCGCGTGGAAAGTTCCAAAATTGAGACTCGACCTCTCTCCATATTATTGGATGTTGTTTCACTCTTGCTACTTAGATTTTACTGGAGTTTTGTTTATAGCTAGTCAAGACCCTTGCCTCGAAGTATAAACCGGTGTCAACTCAATAAAATCACGAATATGTGCATGGCGTAAAATTTAAAGGAGTGTTCAGTTTTAGAGGCGCACACCTGTATATAAGAGGTCCGTCTTCTTTATTCACTAATAAAAGAGACATGGGAATAAAAGTTAGATTTGAATGGAATAAAAAGAAATCTATCTACAAAACCAACTCTTTCTTAGACAAATTTGAAACATACTTGATAATTGTTCTAGCAATCTTTCAAGTTCCACCTCCTAAAAATAAAATTTGACGACAAAATCCTTCACCTTTCCACAGCTCCCTGATTAACCATTACTTACATCAGAACTGAGATTTTTAATGCACGATGGGATAAGTCCACTGTTCTCCCTTTTCAGGATTCAACTCTTTTTAACAGAAAATAACTCTTCTTTTTTTTCAATTGTTATTTAATGGAATAATAATAAAATCTACATATATATTTTTCATAACCAGAATTTATTTCAAATATATTAATATACTAGAAACATGCTACAGTATGTTACCATTCAAGTGATTTAAGATCTGGGTGAATCGCTTTAGGCGCTTGGCATTGGCGCTGACTGGGATCAAATGAGCCTGGCCCTCGACATAAGAGGCGAGTTCCAAGTCCTTAAGGGGGCCTAATTCCCCATAATCGTACTCAGAGTTAGGTCCTTGGGCAGCATCGACATGGTCATCTGTTTTTTAATCTTCTTTACGCACCCATCATTCTTGGAGCCGATTTTCTTCATAGTGTAGATGCAGAATTGAATTTTAACGATCACAGCGTGATCTTAGAAATGGGATCTGTGTAAGAGGGAGAGGAAAAGACACATTGTAGTACTGAATTAAGATCCTTGCTAATAGCAGCTGCCTGTTATAAGATTTTTGGAGGAGAAAAAAGAATTACTTCTATGAAGAGGAGATCCCTTTACATTGAAAATAACATTAGAAGAGATAAAATATTATCACTATATTCGAACTCACATATATTTATTTTATTATGCATTTATAAATGAACTTACAACAAATATAGGTGCGAATTCTTACTTAAAAGGAAGAAGTTAACATCTCAACAACTTATTAAAAAATGAAAAAAAAATAAAAATGAAAAGAGCACACACAAAAATTTTTACTTTTCTAATCACTAAACTTAATTTTTTCTCTACACAGATCCCTTCTTTAGTGATTATATTTTATCATTAGAAGCTAATGTGCAAAAGCCCTCTCTGTCTCCAATGCGTTCCTTTACCAACTCTCCAAGAGAGGAGTAAACCAGTTTTAAAACTGGACACTGCTACATAATGTGTGAAGTTGTTTCTCTTTCTGAACTGCAGAAATAACAATTAAGACTATCTGATAACTCGTTTGCAACTCAATACATGAACTATTTCACAGATTTGTAAGTCAGTAGAGCTCATAAAAGCCTGAGGAGCGGAGATATGGTTATTCCTGTGATTTAATACTGAGCTGACCACATCTAATGAGGAATGCAACCCTAATCTTCTAATTTATTTAACATTAATGTTTTTCAGTAACTCGTATTTATATTTTTTCTAGGCTTTATTAACGAGGTTTTGTGTCTAGTGTCTATCCAGATTGTATAGAGCCGTGCATTTTTTAAAATATAAATTTAACAAATTTAATTTAAACAAAACAAAACAGTTTTTTAGGGAGGGGGTGAAGAAAAAAATCAAATACATCCACGTGAAGGGAAGAGTGGGGGATTATAACTATGTAAAGAAAGAACCAAGTGGTTTGTGAATTACCCCATTTCATGTTTTATCCTGCTACAAGGGAAGCAGGATGATGTAATGGGCTTCTCTCTATACTGACAATATTGTTTTTGGCACCTTTAATAAAATAGAAGGAGGAATAAAAATACTTATTTCTTATGCCAAGATCATTATGTATTCTACACTCCTATTGAAATCATTGGTAATAAGTGAATTTGAAATCTTTTTAGTATCCCAGTGTGGTACAAAATTGAAAGAATCTTGGTTTCTAAAAGTATATAAATTTATATTTATAAAGTCGTTTTAAAAAAGAATGATTTGATGATCTAAAAATTATAGAGGAAGGATTATTTTAGAGGCACGTCTGTTATTCAAATTGCATGTTCAAATATTTATAAATGATTTGAAACTGTATACTCTATATTTACGGATGTAAATCGTACGTACTTGTAATGATTAATTAATTTACTTAATCATTCAAAAATAAAACTATGCATATATTTGAAAGAAGTCGAATCACAATAAATGCATTGGGCAAATGATATTGATACATATTAATTCATATTTAAATAGCAGAAAATCATTTTTTCAATAGATATTTGAATTGTTGATAGTAATGACATTTTTTGAAGGACAATTTTTTTAGTTGATATAAACTCTATCACGTTATAAGAAGAGAGGGCTTCAACAAATAAATTATATAAGACTTGTTCAAGATTTATTTAAGTGCTTATGTGTAAAATCATTTTGTTCATAAATATAATAATTGACAGGGGCGACATGAATTACCGTCTCATCTATTTTCAGCTTTCTTTCTCAATTGCTGGGCTATTTTAAGGTTTCATTAAGATATTCTCATTGGTTACGTAGTCCTAGTTAGTATTTATAAATCCTCTTTCAAAACCGGAATCTATAATATTAAGGGGTGCAGTGACTTTAAATGAAAAAAAAATACCCCTTTTCGTTATTCCTGAAAGAGCTAAGCTAAAGAAGGACATGTTCTTTGACCTCATTAAGACTAAAGCACGGTATCCAAAAGGAACTTTTTTGAGCTTAATTCTACTTCCCACCATTCCAGAATGCCAAAAGAGCATTTTATAGGCTAGACTCATTGAAATAATATTTAACGAGAAACGTTGTGGTTCAGTTTATGGCTGTGCCCATTGCAAACTCTAAATTTCTTTGAATATATATTCTATGGAGAATAAATCTTATTTAATATACTAATTTGCAACTCTTATTCTGGAGGAGGTATGAACCAATTTTGAAGGTATGGTAACATTTAACCCTCTTCCATAGATGTTCGATTTCCTGCCATTATTGGTATTCCAAAAATATGATGTTATGTTACGTATTGATTGTAATATCGTTTATTATATAAACTTATGTACGTACTAGTTATATATAACGAAAATAGTGAATTCAAATATTACTAGTGTACATATATTATAGATTGGTACAATCATGTAAATATATACATTGACACAACAAGGGGATTACGATTGCCAGTACTGCCGAGTAAGGTTGTAGTAGATTAAAACCTTCATTCTGCAGCAATAAGCGTCAACTATGACAAAGGTAGAAACAAAGATACGAATACTGCAGCATACGGATTTTTATTAAGATACAAGCTAGTTTAAAATTTGCACCAAAATGCTAGGGCCACTTCAACTTCAGTATTTTTATAGTTATTTCTTATGTAATAAATTGCTTTGACTTACAAATTCCGGTTCATGAACGAATTAAACTCGTATTTCAAGGTATTACTGTATATTATTTTATCTCGGGTGTATTATAATTTCAACATCGGCCAAAGGAAAGAATTGACTGGTTAACATATTAATACACGATCAGAGTCAAGTAGGGTTGAATAGTTTTTCTACTTGAAACTGCCTATTATTAATGAAAGAAAAACAAACAAATATGACGCCAGCAGTCCATATGAATTGGCAGCCTTCTTTTGTAGTCCTTTAAACAGGTGAAATCCATTTCAACAACTGAATATAAATATTAAAATATATCCACCTCAATCTCGTATCTATTTTGGGGCTATATGAAGGGAGGTGAGAAAAGAAAAGAGTTAGCAATGAGTGAAAATACATTAAGTTTAATATTTTTAGTGATTTGGATGGCTTTTTCCTAGGAAACATTTGGATACATGGATACACATCTACCCATCGTTCCTGTTCTTAGAAATTCATGCTTTTTTGTTTGCGTATCCAATCCAGACACTTTCTAATCTTCAACTTCATGTTCTCTTAAAGGGATCTCGCATTTTCTTACTTCACTTGGTTGATGTCATCTCCTTTAATAGAAGACGGTTCATTATGCAGATGTACTTAAGTATCAATGTTTGTCATGGTGACTTCTCACCTCGTGAACCATTGTCTCTATAAATTCAAAAATAAATTCCTTTAGATCTTCTACAGAATCATCTTAAACGTCTATAAGAAGTAAGGAGTTCCATAAAAAGACAAAATAATGGGCTGAAAGACCAAGAGTTTTCATCCTCCATCCATAGATCCTTCATTGAAATCTTTGAGACAATTCCTCTTTAAGTCAACTCTGCCTTGTTTCATACTCTAAGAAAACTATTTAATTGATTAAGGAGTCCTTCAGTGTCCTTGATGTATAAAAGTCAGATATCACTCTTCTCAATCACATTGATATCAATTCCAATTATAATGTGGAGTTTTAAATGTACAGTCTATAAGGATTTATATTTAATTTGGACACTTCAAGCTCACCCTAAATTTCTTTACTACTTGTGAGTCTCTTTTGTCATTGGAAAATAAGTGAGAGATGTGCTTCTCTCCCTGAAATATTTGGTCTGCAAAGCATATTATATTGCATATAAATAGTTATTGGGAACTAAAAGATGATTATGTGTTTTTCGAAAAAATATAAGTGACCTCTTAACTCCTGTAGACTTCTATTGGTATGTATTAATGTCGTTAAAATTCCCAAGCTTATTGAGTCGGGTGTCCTTAACAAAATATTAATACAATTATTTTAATATTTAGTGGAAAAATATTAAAAAAAAATAGAACATTAATTAAAAATTTAAATTCCCTATTTATGAGTTCTCCGTTATTTTATATTTTTATCTTATCGATCCCTACGGCTTTATTTTGGGCATGCAAGTGATATTTCATTAGTATGTTCACGGTTTTAGTATGAAAATAATATGCAAGTCCCCTTTCTTGTGCCAGGTTTATTATAGTTACACGGTTTCAAATATAGAGCTTGAGTTACTAAGAATGTCATAGATAACTGTAAATAACTAATCATTTGGACAAAAAACAATAATTTATATTTCAATTAATATTCATTTTAAAGGAACACTGTTTAAAAAATTATAACAAAAACACTTTTTTGATGATGCCATATGGAGTTCAAATTGTGGACATTGACATAAAATAACGTTATATGAAGCTAAATATGTTCCATAAATCATAATTGTACAATTCATAAATTAGGATAAAGAAATAAATCGTTTTATATATTGAGATCAAAAAAATTGATCCAAGATTTGAAGACGATTAAATTTCAGTCTACGATGTGAGATCGTGGTCTGGACCAAAATATCGGTGCCAATCTGTCTACAAAAAACAACTTAAGACCGAACCTAAGAAAATCGATCAGGGAACCAGTGTCAATACTAGTAGGTATCTACGTTAGTAGAGAGGGGGGATTTTAAATCTTGAACAAGTTTAGACTTCAATATCTTGTGATTTATGCTTATAAAAGTGTGCTCATCAGATTCAGCCCACAAAAACTGTGTAATAAAAAATACAATTCTCTTGAGGTGACGTCCAAATACGAACATTGTGCAGCCATTATTATTTGCCTCCGTCCCAGGCACACAGCCAAGAAGATTATTGAGTTTAAGAAGCTACCCAAATCAACTGTTTACGACGTTGCCAAGCCTTTTCAGGAGTTTGATGGGCCAGGAACACATGAAGGAAGACTCATGATCTTTTTGGAGTAATAACTGATCATAAATTTATGAAATACACGATTAAAATGAATGGAAATGTAGCCTCCCTGTTCGCCAGATCTGGACCCCTTGAAATACTATGTGTCTTGGAGAGAGAGAGAGTTCAATAAACGTACACATAATTCTGATGACTCCCTGTGGGCTTCAATTCTCGAGGAAGAAGACCCCCTTGGACAAGGAGTTCTTCATCATGGCCTGTACCAGGTTCAGACCCAGTTTTGAGGTTATGGTTGAAAGCGGAGGTGGTGGTTTCAGTGATTGACTTCACTATGGACCCTGTAGATCCCTGTTAAATCCCCACCCTGTAGATAGAAATAATCCCTGATCCCACCCGCATAAATAACCTTTTGTTCATATTTGTACTCAAACGGTACATATATTATAAATATTAATATAACTATTTTAACAAGGAGTGTGACAAATGTGATATTGATTGTTGTTGATAAAATATCTACTGATGATATGATATGAGGGCGTCTCTGTGAAAATAATACATAAATACGTGTTATACATTAATAAATACAGAGCAATGAACTTGGTCTTCTGTAGGCTGATGAAAATATCATCAGCTTCATTTTGGTGCAATGACTTCTTTTTATCATAGTATGTGATAATTTTGCATTCATTTTATTGGTCACAAAATAGGGTTTAGTTTGATACAATAACAACTGTACTTAAATTGTATTAATTTAAAAAAAGATGGAACTCTGACATGGCGTAATTATAATAACAAGATTTTTTATATATTTTGTTTTTAGATGTCGATTTTTCGACTTCATACTGATGAAGCCTTTAAAGACAATAAAGTAACGTTTAAAACATTGATAAGAATGATAACTGGTGGTGAGATTTGTGAAAGAGCACAAAGAGAAGGTGGGAGCAAGACATTTGGTACTACTGAATTAGAACCTGTTTGTATATCAGCTACCTATTTTATGATTTTGGAAGGAGAAAATGATTTACTCCCATAAAGTATATAGACATCTACATTTAAAATAGCATTAGTGTAGGTAAAATTTTGTAATCATGGTTGAATTCATATCAATTTATTTTATGATGCATTTTTAAAACAATTTACATCAAAGATAGGCTATAATTCTCCTTTTAGAGGGAGATTTTAAGAACACTGCGGCTAATTAAATGATGAACAAAGAAGAAGAAAAAGCACAGCACACTTCAACAGTTTTTTTTCTTTTGTAATTGCTAAAGTTTGTTTTTTCTTTTCACAAATCCCTTCTGTAATGATGAATCATCTACATAAAGCTTAAAATAATACTAAATGAAGGTGCATGTAAAATAATAATACAAATGAAATATTTATTTTTATTTTAACTGGACCTTATTTCAGTATTTTTAAACAACTATGGATGAGTTAAACCTTGATTCTTTGACTTCGAATCCTCTCTTGTTAAGTGATGAACAACCCCCTACTATTAAATATAGAATAGTCTAACAGTTGGTAATAAAGTTGATTAAATACAAACTGATTTTAAACCTTTATTTCTTCCTTTAAAAAAAAAAAAAAGATCATAGATCCAATTAAAATCAAAGCTTTAGATCTGCGGGATCATTGAATTTGGCAAAAGACTCCTTAATAATATGATAAAAATGTAAATAATTATACATATTCAATAGAATGTCCAAAAATGACAAAAGTTAAGAATAGAGTATAACAGGATATTTGTTTATTTGTGCTTTATTCATCTAATCAAGAAAATAACTATCAATCTTCCAAAAACAAAGGACGCATTTTAATTTGAAAATCTGTAAAATATCGATAGATATGTTTTTTTCATGTTGTTCATTTAAAATTATCGAGATAAATCGATATGCATGATTTTTATGAAACCCTGTTTTTTAGATAAGGATAATAAGTACTCTTTCAAGAAAATTTGAACAACATTGTTCTGATTTGTCCCACGCTATTTTAGTCCTAAAGATGTTGCAAGTAAATATGATGAGCAGAAGATTTGCCCTCAAAATTTTCGCCTGGGGTAATATATATTTGTGCATAAATCTTGGCCAATAATTTTTATCCTGGCTTAAAATGTGTCTTCCTTCACTTAAAGTCCTTCGTTGTTCATTTTTTCATCTCCCATTAAGGTAAAGAGTATTGCGACAACAATCATCCATCAAAGCCTAAAATTTGTGAGCCCAAATAAAAGTTAAAAATTAACGCTTCACACTCAAAGATTTCTTCGAAATCACTTATCTCTGAATTGACAGTGAATATGTGTCAAACCAGTTTAGGTTTATTCCCTATCACTTGGATCTTGTTGAGGAATATATGATATTTGTAGCAAAAAAAAAAATACCTCAAAAGATTAAGATTAAGTTTGAGGCCTTATTTTTTAAGAATTCCTTAAGTTTGTTTTGATAGTTCTGAGCTCTTGAAGTTGAAGCTTGTTAAATTATATGTGAGAAGATTTGCCATAATATACATATATATGAGGGCGAAACTTCACAGGTCAAAAATTCTGGGGCGAAACATCTTAGAATCAGTAAATATAAATATTTTTTGGTACAGTGTATTATGCACCGATATTTTGATATTTTTCTTCATTTTTACTACTCAAATCTGGTTTTCTGATACCAAGTGTTTAATATATTCCTATCAAATATACTTCCAGAGTTTCTGTACGACAAATAAGAAACGTTATTATATGTTTTTATCATTTTGGGATAATAAAACTGTCTTTTAAAGTCTGAAAAATATAACGTATATCTTTAATAAACTAACGCATTAAATCAAAAATATTTGGACTTATATCCCACTAAATTTGAAATATTTGATAAAGGCTCACAATCAATGTGAATCCCCTAAACATATATATTATGATAAACTAGACTTTTTGTTTACAAAAATATTAAACATTAATTTGACTTCTGCTCATTTCCACATACTGCTATTAAAAAATTAAAAATCATCTTGAAACAAATTAAACAATTAGATAGAGGAGACAAAATGTATGTATATTAAATAATATCTTTAATTAAAGCTAATTGACAGCTATGATTGTATTTTTTAACTGTTATAGCACGAGTCTTTACCAATAATTAATTAAGTGTCTCTGATAACCTATAAAGAAACCACTTGTAAGGATAAAATGCCATCCAGAAAAATAAAAATATGTTCCATGACGTCATTGATATAACACGAGGGTGTAGTTCATGATCCTTCAGTTAGTTTTAGAACTCATTCTTACAATGGATCTCAAATATATTAACAACACACTTCAATGAATTACATCACTTGCTTTTAATATGCCAATTGAATTTTATTGTATTGAACGTTGATTTGTTGAATTCCTACTAAGTCTTGTTTAGCTGCAAAATATCCTTACTATTATATATGTAAGTGTTGCTCAAACTGTGAGACACAAAATCTCTTTATTGGTTGGATTAATATTTTGTTGTCAAAAAGAATAGTCCACAATTTGCAAAAGATGACAATATTGGCTATACATATATTATCATAGATGAAAATAATACTACAATAGAAGATGGTTCTTTGTAGTTGCTAACTGAATAAATGTTTTTCTTATTTTTGAACCTGTTCTCTTTCATTCTTGTGGAGGGAACATATACGTATATACTATTAAGTGTAACAACAATTTTTTTTGCTTATGAATGGAGGAGATTAATGCTGATGAGTTTTAAGTGTAAGTCCTTGTTGGACTCGGAATAATTCCTGTCTATATAATTGCTAGATAGAGAGTGGTATTTCCTTCATCTCATAACAGCTCACAGCTAATTTAAAAAAAAAGTCATGACAACTAAGCTGCTCTCCTCTGAAACATTCTTCAAATTGTCAGAATTAACAAGGTAAATTTTCAGGTTTTTTTAACTTACCGGTAGAGAGTATTATTTTCATCTATGAGTATCCTATATCTAATTCCTCCTCCTTTAGTAAGAAATGTTGAAAGATCTAATAAAAGTTACTATGTGCTTTATGTTACTATATTCAAAGTATGATTCGACAAAGTTTTGTTAGCAACAGGAAAAAATTATAAATACAGACATATATTTTTTCAAAATATCTTTTTTTAGAGTGAATTAAAAGATATTAATTATTGATAATGTAAATCCATATTTTTGTGTCTTATTTAAAAATGTAAAAATTCGCATACCTTTTGAATAAATACAACAGAAAATATACATATTTTGCAAATATGAAAAAAGCTTTGAACCCACAGTAATTTAACAAAAGTAATACAGTCGATGTAGAATATGTATTCATAAATGATAATGCGAAATTCCATGGAAAGATATTCATATTGATCCATAGATATTTTTTAAAATGAAGGAACGGATTAATATATTGATCACTATTGAGGGAATGGTGTTGATAAAAAGGTTTTCAAATTTCGCTGCAAAGTCGTGACTATTCAGAAAAAAACAACACAACAAAAATAAAACACCATAAACAAAAATCAAATGAATATAATTAAATAGATTAAAGGAAGATGCATTTTATGATTTACAAAATATGTGAGGTTTTTATTAATATAATGATACCTGGAGTGAATATATAACTTTCAAAACCCCATATTAATCTATAATCATATTTATATGGTGTTGATTCAAAACAAAAATAGTAGATATATTATACCTACCTATATAAAAAATGACTACCCTGCTTCTTGTGATTATGAAAATTAATTCCTTGATCAATTACCATTCTCCATTACATATATAAAACGCTCTACAGGTGCAATTCTTTCATGCATATAATGAATTGATGGCTAGTTTTATGGAATATTGGGCCATGGTCGATTATAAAGAAGTAATACATAACTTTCATCAAATACTTTAACAATCTTTTAAAAGAAATGATAAGGATTTTTGATTATCTTTAGAATTGGTCTTATCACTTTTGGTTGGTCAAACATACAGAATACATACACTACAATGGTATCCCTAAAACATCAAAAATTATATCCATCTTTTGTCAGCTGTCGATGAACGATTTGTCTTCACTTGTTTTATATTGGAGCTATGATTAATGTGTTTTCTCAAATGTATGTATACTGTATCTTGTTGTCAGCTATCGATTCCTTCGCCTCACTTGATTTGTTATGATATTTTCGTAATTCATTTTTTTGATAAACAAACGAAATAATATAATAATTTATAGGGGTAACTGGGGTTAATATAGGTCCTTGGAGAATATGAGACACCTTAATATACACTTTACTATTCAAAGTTACTTTGTTATGTGATGCATCAGTCATTTAATCAATAACATAGTACTGATTATGCATGACTACCAAATTAGTAGCTATAATAAAACAATAAACCTACCCCCACATAACGCGGGTTCAAACACCTTGGATTTTGAATAACGCAGTGTTTGGAGTTATTATGACTCCTCGTATAGAGCAGTTTATTAACCTCATATCGATATTATGATAATGAGTTATAAAAAACTATATATTATGCTAACAAGAATTTTTGTAGTTGTTGATGAGTTCGTTCAAGCTATGCCTATAAAAATACGGGGCATCCACAGGGGAGGGCTGTAGCGCCCATCCAAAATGAAGGAATTTTGAAAAATTATAATTTTGCAAGAAACATATTAATATTTTTGTAATTCAGTGGAGGAAAATTTATAAATTTTTATGAAAAACCATACCCCCTAGTGGACGCCCCTGTATATTCATATAATAGAAATGTATAATTTTGCATAGGGGGGGGGAGTGCCCTGTAAATGAGAAAAACTTTTGCTTATACTTATTAATTACTATACAAACTTCCAATGAAAAAGTTAGTAGAAAAAATATTGGTTAAGTTACGGTTAGTTAAAATTTAACAGTATTGAAATAAAAAATAAAGTAAATACGAAATTAAAATTTAATTTTATAACTATTTTACAGGTATCGTGCCTGGCATACATTATTTTAAATAATTTATGATCAATAAAATGTTTTTATTGCCTCACCATACTAAAAAAAAAATAATAAAAAGTGGACTTTGAAAAATAATATCTCCCATTCAAATAACACCAACTTTTCTTGTTCCCACATTTGGTTCAATGTTAGTTTGTCAAAAAATGCCTCTAACTTCAAATAGTTTTGTTTTTATAGAGATAATTGCTTACAACTTTTAATGCAGAATATCATGGTACATCTATAGTGAAAGTTCTAGCTATATGATAGATTAAAAAATATAGGTGATCTTTAACAAAACAACATCTCATATTACTCCAGTAATTTACTCTACTTATGCTCTACTTCCACCAAGACGGGAATACAATTTATTGTTGATTTCTCCTCATATACTTAAGGGAGTATAATAAAATTTCCTTAATATTTGCATGAAGGAATTTTGACTCCAATTCTTCATTATGAATTACCCGCTCGTTTTTCAGTTAATATATCCTCTATACCTAGTCCTTGGTATACATAGTGAAGATCCTTTTTTCATTAAATTATACCTCAAGTTATTCATTATTTGATTAGTATAATACTTATACTTGGCATATATATAAATCAGTTGGTATTATTGACTCATTGGGGTAACTAATATACGATTTTTGGCTTTTTGTCTTTCTCTTTTTCGTAGTAAAGGTTGCAAGACTGAGTAATTGCTGAGCTTGAAATATAATTTTTAAGCTGGGAACATATTTACTATTATATAAATAGAAAGTCAACAGAATAACTGGGGTTGTAAATCGAAAGCATTTTTGTGTGTAATTCTCCCTCCCCTCCCCCAAAAAAAAAAAAGAACAACATAATAGTCCTGACAGTTTGAATAATGTTTTGAAGGAGAGCAGCTTAGCTGTCATGATGTTTCATAAAATAAGCTACCAGCATCTCTGAGATTACAGTAATATAAACCAAACCCACTCCATATCTAGAGAGAACGTTGACAGAAATGACTTTGTTTTTGATCCTAAATTATACTCTGAGTCCTAAAGGACTTAGACTAATATAACAAATATTTTTATTGTTACTTTTGTAATATGTTCTCTCGTCAAGAATAAAATAATAATGATAACATAATTCGAAGAAAAAAAAAAACACTTTTCAGGTTGGCAACAACAAGAGAACTCGTGCACTAAAAAGTGCTAAGGATTTACAACAGGTAAAAGATAAAAAATGTCCCAAAAACGGTTGTTAGATAGACCAATTATTTTCAATTATGGAATTGTTATTCAATGATTGTTGGGAATTGTTCATAGCTAACTCAATCGATGAACGTTCAGACCATTATTGGGGGAAAAGAAGCGGAAACTTCGACAGTTGACAAAAAAAAAAAAAAACCACTATTTATTTTTGTGTTAGCCATGTAAAGCCAATATAACTCTAAAAATAAATTTCCAACTATTGGGTAGAAAAACGTAATTAAATTGAGTCATTTTTCATTATTCTTGGGAGTGAAGGTGGAGAGACACAATGAAGTAATGTTAGATACAATTTAATGATCTTTTGTAAACAGAAGATGCTTTACGAATAACTGTTTTTAAATATTGTTTTGTTCATTTTTAAATGGCCCCTGAGAACAAAAAAAATATTGTAGGAAGAAGGTTGGTCGTCAAAAGAAAAACAAATTGAGAGTCATCGTTCAAAATATATCTCAGACGTGTATCATATTTAAATGACATCTTATTTATTGCCTAAAGCTAAAAAATAAACATCATACCAATAATTACTCTTCAATCTTTATACTTTTTTATTTTACGTGAGTATCTTCATTATTTTTAAATGTACTTTGGGACATTGAGGGATAGCCTCAACTAAAGGAATGAGTAGACAAAATAGTGGCAATAATAATAATTTAAAAAAATATTGTGTCTAAATTAAATTTATCAATCAACGCAACCTCGGCTAGTTAACTTGGGAATTTAATTTTGTGGAGGATGAGGAGTACAGACAATGTTTGAGTATTTAAATAAAATTTTTACATTCAAACAGACAAATTTTGCTAATAAATAAGTATATCGAGTTTGAAACAAGATACAAAATCCCATACATTACAAATGTATGAATATTATTTTTCACCAGCAACATGATATGTCTATATAATATTCAAATATCATTGACAACAATTTTTATGAGGTAAAAATGACATGTAATTAAATCAGTAGGTCATATATTATATACTATATACATAAGACAACGTTTCAAATTTCAAATCCGTTCATTAAGCATGAAAAATATCATATGATTTTGAACTGAGTTATTTTTGTATTCAATTCTGGAACGGATTCAATATAAAATTGTCTTTCAAGTTTAATAAAAGAAATGTAAATCGTTAAAGCAATAAATTATAGCGTTATTAACTGGAATGAATCAATGATATGAAGATAAGGGTATTAGAAAATACAACTTCTAAAATAACTAATTATGATTCGTATTATGATTATTTTTCTTGCCCCAGAATTTGAGCTGTTCATTATTCTCAAAGTAAACACATAAAAGTAACAGTAACCGAATTACATCTTAAAACAAACATTTTAGTGTATTAAAAAGAAATATTTAAACAACATAAGTGTTAAAATAACAAAATATAATATTTACACATCTAAAATTAGTAAATCATTTAAATAGACCATAATAGTCAATAAAACGTCTATCCAGAGCGTTTGGTTTGTTGTTAATTGATAAGTCTCATTCTTCCATTTTATAAATAAGAGCAGTTCTGGAATACGTGAACATCATCTTTTTTTTCCTCTCACAGCCTGAAAATACATGTACCGCTTTTTTTCACCCATTTATTTGTATGCCGCTCATTCGTAATGAGCCAATAATTTACGTAATGTATAATGGGAAATCAGGGGGCATTGAATACTTTTTAAAATTACTTTGCCCATGTTCCTTATCCTCCATATCTTTAATAATTTTTCGATAAGCTTCAAATCAGATGAGATAGGTGGAGGTATGTATTTCTTGATCCTTTTCTCTTGATATACGTTTTACAGAATGGAAAAATACATTACCAGGCCATCTCGGGACAAACCAACCACACATTAAATACAAAAATAACTATACATTTATTGAAATGAGACTATCATTTTGTAAATCTTCCATTTTTATATCACCCGCCAATCTCCATCCTCTTTGGGTAAGTTTCCTCTGACCAATCTTCCCGAAGATCCATAATACTTTTGGATTTCGAACCGGAGGTTCTACTTCTTTCATACTCAATAAAACGTTCTCAAGTAACATGCAGCACCTATACAACTCCATAAGCTTCCCATAATTTTAAATGGTTTCATAAGGTCGGCAGTACTCTACTTTTACCGAAAAAACATATTTTAAAAAAACACAGTTTCGCTCATTATAGTTTAAATATTGAAAGTAAAGATCATTAAAAATACCAAATCTGACTTGAATATTGTGCTTTTCTTTATATGATGGATTTTTTCTAGTCGATTAACTCAAAATATAGTTTGTAAAAAGGATTTAGATAATGATAAAAGTTACATATATTAATTTGTGATGAAATAAATATATTGAATTGGTTAATCCCAAATCATAGGCCCTTTTCCAGACACTACAATTCTATTTGAATAAAATAAGAGACTGAATGCCGCATATATAATTGTAATGAAGTTAAATATATTTACCTAAGATTATCAGAATTATGAATATGATACATATGTTACTATCATAAAAGTTATAGTAGTTAAGTCAACTCCTTCCTTAAAAGAAGATGTGAGGATCGAAATAATAAAGAGATCAATTCACAGAGAGTAGGGAATTTACATAAATGTTTGAAATATAATTAATAATTATTTCATTTGAATTTATACTAGCATTAGTAATATATAATATTAACTATTATTATTTATTACAAGGTGTGGCTTCATTTTTAAGATATTGAAATGGGAAAAAATGGGGATGTCTGTTTGCAAGTACCCCCCCATAAAAAATAGGATCAATCAAAGAGTACACAAAGTCGAACAAAAATCTTTGGAGATGAATATTTTTTCAAAAGGTTTTTTTAAATTGTGGGATTTTTTCCTTTGAGGTAAGCTACAAACGGTAGTAGTTGGCATTGCCTTGAGTTATTGGAGGTCGACGAACAGACAAAGTTTGTTTAATAATATAGAAGTTCTTAGTTTTGGAATTTTTCGAATAAAATCCCATTTTTTTCTCTCTCTTGGCCAACAAGGCTTACCTATAATTTAATTTAATAGTACTATAAAACCCAAAAATTATTGAAATCAATAATACATACACACGTTTACTAAAACAAAAAGACACTAAAATTTAATCAAAGACATAGAATAAAACAAAAATTAACATATCATGTAAAGATAATGACAAAAACTTGAAAAGAAAACAATGAGCCGTAGAGTTTGTTTATAAAAGGACTATCCGTTTTAAAACACGAAGGTGAAGTTTCACAAGGGATAAAACATTGGAGATTTCATAGTCTTAGGAAGCATGTTTCACATGCAAGATATGTTGAGCCTTTGTAATAGTTCCATTAATAATTTTCTCCTTTTCTCCAGAGTACAAGGATAAAAAATCATCCTTCTTCATGTTATAAAAATCAGCACGTTCCTCCAAAAGTTTGCCGATGGTGTTTTAAATTGGAAAGAGCGTCTCGCATTCAAATAGAAATGATCGGTCGTCTCTCGACTATGGTTCGACAAAAGCCACTTACTCTTTTATCTCTGTAAAAAAACGTTGATCTTACTTATCGAGTATCAGATATTATTTTATACTCTAGCCATTTTTCTGACGCCGACAATAAGTAATTTTTAAAAAGCTTATATTTTTCCTGAATTTTCTGTTTCGCCTGCATAATCTACTCCACTTGTCCGGACCTTCATATAACTGAGAGAACATCAGTTAGGAATTTCCCATCTCAGGGACTTCTTAAAAGAACAGAAGACATCAACGACCCCTTTTAACCCTTTCCAAATAGGTTGTCAACTTTTCTTGAAAACTTCTAAGATCTTTGTAGGGCTCACTCTTGTACTTGTTATCTAAAATCATTGAGAGATGAGAACTCCAGAAATTATTCCTCCATCCAAAGTTGCCCTATTCAGTAGGAGTTAAGTGATTTCCATAAATTATTTAATACATGACAGATTTAGGGGATCATGAATTCTCTTCACCGATATCTTCTTTTTTTCTTATTTAATTTTAAAAGGGCCATCTCCATCATGAGAATCTGTGTGGCAATTTCTTCATAATAGGAAGTTACTCGTAAAAGTTGAATCACTTTTTTAAATTATATACATGTTCCAAGCCTGAACTTTGTCCCAGCTTTTAAGATTGAAGGGTAAAAAAAACCACAAGCCCGTCAATTTCTTCTAATTTTTCTTCTACGCACTTGGTCCCAATCCAAGACCCTAATAACTTCATGGTTTCTATCGTGTTAAAGGTTGACCATACTTTTTCAATGTAACGATATTGGTTGAGTATTTTAATTTTCTCAGGGTTTATTTTTAGTCCAAAAACTATGGAAAAACATCCAGCAGAAGTAAAGTTCTTTTAAAAAACTTTATTGCTTGTAGTGGATCCTCCGAAAATATCATGGTTAAGTCATCTGCATAACAAAAACACTTTGGGTTGGACGAAAGGGTAGAAAAACAATTATGCCACCATCCATATAAATTTTGTGGATTAAAAGGTCGATGCACATAATACAAAAACATATCAAAATTAAAATTTTATGGAAAAAATTAAATTTTAAATACTAAATTGTTTTTAAAAAATTTTCAAAAATCTTAAGTTGAGTGTTAACAAAAAATCATTTTTCAGAAAAAATTAGAAAATTTTAAATTTTGGAAAAAAAGTTCTAAAATCCGTACCTATTCTCAAAGAATTATATTTTTTTGAAAAAAATTTAAAATATTAAATTTTTTTTTTAAATTTATTTCAATTATTAAATATTTTGAAAAATGCATTTTTAAATATTAAATTTTTGACAAATTCATTTAAAACATTAAATTTTTCGGATTTTTTTTTTTAAATCTATAGATTTCACAGAAAATTATAAGTTTTGAAAAAAAAATTGAAGAATTAAATTTTTGAGAAATTTGAATGTTTGTGGGGAGGGGCTAAAGGTATAATTACTCTACGTTTTTTATGTACACATTCATACTTAATTACTCAATACTAAGATATTATCTCCTCAAGAATGAAATAATAATGATAACAACTTGTAAGAATAAAAATAAAACATTGTTCAGGTAGCCAACAACAACAAAACTTGCACACTTAAAAATGCTTAGGATTTACAACTAAATATAAGCATACTTCACTTTTCTTTTCTTCTTTAATATGAACTTCAAAGTTGTTTATTGTCTACTTTTACATACTATTTCTATACAACTCTTTAAGATAAATAATAATAACTTTTTTTAATATGGTCCATTGCATTATTATATCTTAATTCAAGTGTCTACACAGTCTCAAGGTACACTAAAAAAAATTAAATAAACAGATAAAATTTGTTTAATTAAGTAGAAGATGATAATATTCTTTATAATTAGGAATGATGAATTAATTATAAAAGTTTAAATAAGACTATCGTTATTTATCCTTATTCAGCCTAATACTTTTATAATAATAAAAATGACTTTTACATAAATTTTGTTAATCATATTTTTAATTTGCTGATGATCTTAGTCGTAAAAAAAATGACTTTGAACGATAATAGTTCTGAATTACTTTAATCCAAGATATTTCAGAGTTCAAATAAGTGAGAGAAAAACTTAGATCAGTTTTGGATTTTCCGCCTAAAAATAGATTCTATTCTTGGTTAAACTTATCCCTACACATTTTACCCTGCAATTGTTCCCTTGTGTTATGAAATATTTAAGCAGTTAAAATTGGAATAAAGTCTACCTTTGGCTAAACTGTATAAGTTTGCCTACACGCTATACTTTATCTTTCTATCTCAAAATTGTAGACAGCCAAAGCGGAAAGTTGAAATTCAATTATTGCAACCTTTAAATACTAAGGAAATAACTTTCCTAAGCGAGGAATATAATATTACCATTGGAGTAGGTGGAGATGGACTTCGACTCTTCGAGAAATTCGGACAATTAGACCTTTGTAGGATCATTAAAGTAGACATAAGGTCTCATTATGTGGAGAAG
The DNA here is from genome assembly GCF_016086655.4 of Lepeophtheirus salmonis. Lineage (NCBI taxonomy): Eukaryota > Metazoa > Arthropoda > Copepoda > Siphonostomatoida > Caligidae > Lepeophtheirus > Lepeophtheirus salmonis. Next base: position 10,554,392 of record NC_052138.2, on the reverse strand, counting down.
GAGTAGAGAGGGGGAAGGGGAGGGAAAAGAGGGACTTGGAGTCGATCCATAGACTGAGGAAAAAGGCTGGATGAGATCACATCGTAGAAATAGTCGTAGTACTTTACATACAGAGATGTGATCTCCTCCGGCCACATCCTCAGTCCACGGATCGATCCCTAGTCCCTCTCCTCTTATTCCAATAACATATTTGTTTGCGTCGTTTCATTTAGCAAAAGTTATTTCTTTATTATTAAAAGATTTTCATAATTGAATTTCAACTTTCCGCTATCACTGTCACCAATTTTTAGATAGAAGGAGGAAGTATGTCGTGCAGGCAAACTTATACAGCGTATCCCTACTTTTTTGAGACATTGTTCCATGAACATAATTAAAAACTTCTACAAATTATTATATATATAATCCCTCAAAAATTATTCATAAATTTAATTTTTTACATGATTTTCAACTATATATGGATTTGATATATAATTTGGAACAAATCTTTTAAAATATAGACACCAAAATGAAAATTATAAATCCCAAAAAATACAATAAACATTTCATGACTATTACTCATGATAATAACTATTTATTCCTCTAGGTTGAGATATGATGATTAACCAAAGTCCATTTATGTATGTATTTATATCCTTATAATGACTTTAATGACATGCTTACATACTATAACATAATGGAAAGAACAGATATCCCACATTAAATATTTCATTTTGCTCCCTTACCTCAGCATAGAGGGATACACCAGCTTGTTATAAAAATCCATGTGTAAATCACTCAAATATGGTGGATTATTTGTGATAATTTACTACTAGAGTTGTAAAAAATATGGCCTCCACGTACGTAAAAATAAAAGAGACAGAAAATAAAGGGGCTATCTTGTCCATTTGAAGAATGTTTGGTAAAAGAGCAGGTTTACTGTCATAACGTTTGATTAGATCAGCTGCAAGCAGCTGTGGGAGGAAGGAAATAACACAAATCCCACACCAAGGGCAAGAATTACTTCAATAGCGATCCATAATTCTTTCTTAGTCCAACCAGGACTGACACACTTATAACTCCCTAACCAATTCTCAGTGTTACTCTCTACTATCAACAGAGGCGTCCGCAGGGTTTTTTTGGGGGGGGAGGGTATTTTTTCCCTCCATATTAATGATTTTTATTTTTCGATTTTTTGGGGGAGGGGGTAAAGCCCCTTCAGCCAACGCCCTCCCCCTGCTGACGACCCTGATTAATTATCTCATGCACTCCTGATTACACTGTATACTTGGATGTCTTTCTTCAGGAGTTAAGGAATAATGGTAACAGATTTATAACACTCTTCAGATTGTCAATTAGAAAAATCTTGCACGCGTTTAGGTCATATTTTATACGTCTCCATTTGTTATTAACCAATATATACATATCTCTATGAAATAATATTAATCCTTTAATTGATGTTGTTTCTAGTACAAATACCCAGGCCCTGTTTTAGACGGAAAAAAGATTGATGTGTACATGCAAGAAGAAGAAGATATTTTTATATCAAGACCATACAAATAGAAAAAAAGATTGACTGTTTTTTTTTTTACAAAAAAATGTATTTTTAAAGTATTATTTTTTTTTAAAACGTTATTATTTGAATGATGGACGACATAAATTTTTAGTAAAAAAGGCGCCAAAGAAGGCTTGCCCTTTTTGATCACAAGGATATTCATAAAAATTAAATAAAAAATTCTTTTTTTTATTCTACCAAAAAATACTGCAATTTTATCTTCTAAAAAAGTGAAAATATTACAATAAAAATCAAATTATAAAAAAAAAAAGGTCCCCACACATTTATATTAGCCCCAAGCTCCGCTAGCACAAAAATCGGATCCTGGTTACACCCAAGTAAATGCCTAAATAGGTTCCATGTCACCCTAACTAATCACTTTTGTTCTTTATTCGTTACATAATAATCCATACGTTGTACCAAATAAGATATGTATATTTGGCAAAAAAGACATTAATTTAGTTATACCTTTGCATGTGAGTATGTAGGTGATATGGTGTATGCAGTGTCACAATCACCATCATCTTTTCCTTCTCCTCGAAGACCGTTGGCAACAAATACAGTTGGCATTTCACATAAACATGTACCTATTACTATTTAGGTGATATTTGATTCATTATATAACTAAATATAAGCATTGCGATCGTTATAATAATTTATGTAATTTTTGGATCATTATTAAAAAGGTTTGAACAAAAGAAATATGTAATATGACAATACTAAGGAGTTTACAACATTATAGACAAGGACCACCACAAACAAAACATCTCTAGTGGTTCCATTTGTACGGACTCTCAACAATGATTTATCATTTTTTCATCTAGGATGAATCTTGTTTGATGAAGAAGTAATTTACTTGAAATGATGTTTATATATATAACATGTAACTGTATTTTCAATAGATTTAACAAATGTTTAAATTACTTATATAAGGATGGTTTAGTAGTGGCTTTAATTTCTTTCTAAAGTATACCATTATGAAAAAGCTCAAATCTTATTTTCAAAAAACAAAGAAAAAAGTCATCCATAGTACGACGTCGCTCAATGGATAACTTGCTCGGGAGAAATGTAATCTCATGAACTTAATTTCTGTAGGTTCGATATACGGAACAGGGAGAAGGCAGGAGAGAGACATATGGTATTTCTGAATCAAGACCACAAATTCTTCTCTTTAGAGGGAGTTTTTATCCCTCCCCACAACATATTAAACAATGAAAAAAACAAAAAAAAAAGAGAACACGCATAATCTGTTTTTCCTTAGTTTTTTCTTTATACAGGTCCCATCTTTAACAAAAATGCCTAATTATTATGCTTAATCAGTTTGACTCCATCTGACCAACTAAAGGGGGGGAAAAAACCCAATCACATTTAATGAAATATTAGTCGGAAGATTTGTAAAAAATACCCCTCCCAAGAAAGATCAGGGGCGTCAAACGCAGGTATTTAGTGAGCGATTTACACTCACCCGCATGCCAATATTTTCCAGCATATATAAGCTCCAACCTTAGTGTTTGGTAATGTTCTTATTTGAGTAATACGTTACTTATTACAGATTACTCCTTGGATTTTTTTAGTTATATTTCTTAGCATCAAGAGTAATAAAATTACTTTAGTTTAAATTATTCGTCGAACATCGTCTTTTGATCGTATTAAGACATTTTATTAATAACTTATGTAATGACAGATTCCATTAAGTAATATACATATGTATAATAAGTTATTCAATTTAAAAGTAATTATTGCTTCTTTAGCAAAGTAATATAGTTTTACTATTAATATATTAGTACGTTAATAATATCACTTTTCAAATCGTTAACTACGTGTTAGTACACATAGTTGTAATGTTGGATTGGTCAAAAAAACAAAAACTGTAGTACAAGTACTGGGTCCCCACTCTGAACATATGATTATTAATGAATACCATTAATCAGGGATATCCACAGGATTATATTTTGGGATATTTTTTTACAAAAAAATCAATGTTTTTACATATTTTTAAATCCAATTGTTATTAACAATTTAAAGGAAACAAATGAAATATTAAATTTTTCCGAAGAAAATTTCAAAAATCCATAGTTATTTACAAAAAATTTCAAATATTGGATTATTTCCAAAGAAATTTCAAATTTTAAATATTTTGACGAGTAATTTTAAAAATTAAATTTTTTATAAGAAATTTCAAATATTAAAGTTTAGGGTAAAAAATATCAAAAATTGATAACTATTAGCAAAAAATTCAAAAATTAAATTTTTTGAAATTTTTTTTCAAAATCCACTGCTATACACAACAAAATTTCAAAAATCCATAGCTATTCACAAAATATTTCAAATATTTAATTCTTTAGTCTATTGCTTAACTTGCCCGTTTTTTAGGACAAGTAACCTATCAAAAAAACAAAAAAAAATAAACCATTATTTTTTGCGTAAATTTTTTTCATCCTCACCAAAAAATTCCTAATAATAAGTAAAAATTCCTAAATGGGGGGGGAGGCTACAGCCTCAGCCACCCCCTGCGGACCTGCTTTTTAATATCAAAAAATATTATTCTGCATATGAACTCTCAGTGATGTATATAACATATGAACAGTACCTGTTACTCGCATATATCAATAGATTAAATATTATTTTCCCACCAAATGTCCCCAATTGTAACTTTGGCGAATAGTCAAATACTATATCATAGGATATATATTGTGTATCTAATTCAATACAATATACTTGTATTTGATGAATTCTAACTGTACATTTAACTTCTCAATCGATCCTATTCTCCCCTAATTTATATAATTTATTTGACAGATGCTACATATTTCGAATCTTGTTTTCTTCTCCACCGTATTCAAAAACAATTATCAAATAATTAAAAGTCAATTCAATAAATAAAATACTTTTATTATACAAGTTAGACTATATTGGCGTAAATATTTGTTTTGCATAGCATATTAATAAGTGATATTTGTAAAATGCATGAAAGATATACAACTCAAATTTGTAAATTCTTCATTTGTGAAAAGCTATAGTCATAAAATATAAAATGGCTATTTAAGTTTAAGGTGAATCTTACAAGTAAAGAATGAGTATTCTTAGAATTGAAAATCAAAGGGGGAAAAAATGATAAAAATCGTGTCACGGTTGCTTCAATTACTGACGTAAGAACATTGTATTTCCATTTTTTTTACGTAAATTTCTTTGGCATTGAGTATGATAAACTCCTTCGTGAAAACATGAAATGAAATACATTATATTTACTTTTTGTGTATAATCATAACCTTTATTTTTCGGTTAACATGATTTTTCAAACTACGCTCAAATAAATGACTTAGACGATTCAACATAATTCTAAGAGAAAAGGATCCGGCTTCATTAACATAATTATGCGATCACGTTTTGAATAGAGTTATACATAGAATTGTCATATTTTATAAATAATAAATGTGGGGGTCAACACAAAAGCAAACGACAGTGATCTTTGTATTCTTAGACAATTAACACTTTGGGGTTGTAGCAAATCGTACTTAAAGTGACCAAAGTTGATCTTTACAATAAAAGATTGATAATTAAATAGATTGTATTTTAAATGACGTATCAAGCCCAATATCAGTCTTATATTATAGAAAAATATTCAATGTATAATTTCAAAAAGATTTCTTTAAAAATATGGATATCCAAGAATTTTTGTTCCATTTAGTATTTTTAAGTGATTCAATTTTGAAATATTAAAATTATCTACTCATCGTGAGTGGATCGCTTTATTGTTTCGATCCAGGTATCTCATTCCAAGGAAGGAGTCCACTGAGGTCTAGTAGTTTTCCTAGGATGAATTATCCTCCCGTTACCCCTCTCGGAATTCGGAATCCGAATGCAAACATCTCTTGAGATGGATGATCAAGTTGGAATTATCTTCCTTCGATTCCCTCGACGTTCCTTTTACGAGGTGTAACGCCATGAAATTGGCATTGAAATCGGGAAAAATATGAAGATAATTTTGACTATTTGGTAGTACACCTCCCATAAAAAAATGGTATAACTACAAAATGTAACAAAAATCCTTGGAGATACACATTCATTAATCTTTTTTTAAAACTATACTTTGAATATTTTCTATAATATAAAAAATTCTGCGCTCATAGATAAATTCAATTATTTTCTTCAATTCATTTGTACAAAATTCTCTATCCCCCCCCCTCCCCTAATTGTTCACCAGTGTTATCCTTAAACATACTTCCAGAGTTAATTTATGCCAAAAAAACTCTATTATATATATTTTTCATCTTGAATTACATAAACTCTCATTTAAAATATTAAAAATATACCATCAGCTATAACAAATTCCGAATTTTAATATGTTCATAACCCACTAAGATATATATGAAAAAAAAGAAGATTTTTTCCCCCTTTAATTGATCTTTGTCAAAGATTGTTTTTATATTGATGGACCAAAAATATAGTTTGATAGAATTTAAAACACAATGTTTGGAAATTTTTAGTGAACTTTTAAAATCAATCGAACAAATAATCTACAGAGTGCAAAACTTTTTACCCTTAATTTTAAAAGGAGAGGAATGAGCAAAACCCAAGATTACTATGTAGATATTTATAAACTTACACAACAGAGCTGTTCATAGGTCTCGCTTTTAAAGAGTTTGAGTCATGTTTGGAGTCTTTTTGCACGTAAATAAGTCGAGTCTGGTAAAAAAAAAAATCAGCGTCTAAAGAAATTTATATAGAAGAAGCAAGTTTTCTTTCGTTTATGGATTTTACTCCGTCACGACTATGGCTCATAAGCATATCCTTGATGGTACAATATATATTTTAACAAATCACTCCGACTGTTAGTTACATTCCAAATTTATTTTTCCTTGAATGAAACGATGATTATAAGGAACCTATTAAAGGATTTAAAATCATTGATGAAAAAGATAAATAATCTTTTATTTTACATTGTTTGTACATATATAATCGTTATGCAATCAACGAAAATCCTTCTTCAATCAAAGGGCACCTGGTCTTACTAAGTATCTATCTAAATGAAAAAAAGAGAGTAGGGATTAAATTTCCACATAAGATTGAGGCAGTGATGCTGGATCTATAAGAGCCAAGGAGCCATTCGTCTCCCATTTTTTAAACATTGCGTCACTATAACGTCACCATTATTCAATTTTATTCCTACCGAACATGCAAGAGGCAAATTTAATATCAAATTAGGTAAAGAAAGGCAATTTGGTTATTTTTTTTTTACAAATAAAGACAACATAGTTTGATACAAGGCATTTTTTGTGCTGTAAGGGCAGTGAGGATTTCCTGTATATGTACAGTGACGCCAAAAGTATAAAGACTGACTGGGCATTAGATCCCCCATTTTTGGTGGAATTTTTTAGTTATTGCTGAATAAAAAAATGGTATTGTCTACAAAAATTTTAATTTCAAATTTTTTTTTTTCAATTGTAAAAAAAAAGTTATTCGTCAAATTTGACATTTATAAAAAAAAATATTCCAACAAGATTGTCCAAAAAAACCCAAAACCTTGTCACTTCTCAACCCTCCCACCCCTCTTTAAAAAAATGCTATGACAATCCCTGATGACTTCGACAATTATATACTATGTCTTCCCCCCTATACTCACAAATACTACCGGGACCAGTATGTGTAATTAACTACGTAACCACTATCAATTTACCGTATTTATTTTTCTGCTTATTTTTCTTTTATCATTGTTCTGAATTGTGCTGTCAATGATGACGTTCTCAGGGTACTATTGTTTTTTGGAGGGTAGAGCTGGTTCTAGGTAATTTTGTCGCAAACATTTTCGCCCATATACTCCATCAGATTAATTATAGGAGAAGAAAAAAAAGGAAAAGGAATATAGTGATGAAATAACTAATAAATAATAAAAAAGAAGTAATTTGTAATCTTGTACTGTTTATACTTTATAAAGAGTAAGGAATCACGAATCTGGGATGATGAGTCAATTTTTAAAGGACTCATTGACTTATGACACGTTCATGAATCATATTCGTGACCTTAGTTGAGGTTTGAAGAAATGGAAGAAGCTCTACGATAGAAACGTAGGAACATTTATTGATGAATCATAGCTCTTCTCCGAAAATGGTGGTTAGCCTCTTATTTATCTACCATATTTACTCTTACTATCAACGAGATGGAATACCTCACGAAGGTGCATCTCTTTTCTTGGATTCATATCACTTTGCCTTATTCTTATACCATAATGTAATATTATTATATTTTATTAATATTAGTTATTACGATATTATTACTGATTCTTTCATTCTTTGTAGACTCCGGCTCGACTTCCCTCTCAAGCTGGAAATCACCCAAGAATCATATCAGGACAAACTACTTTAGACTATCTCTATCCCAGATGGTTGGTAAAATCATCATGCTGGACTATCTCTTCAAATCAGTGATCTCCTTTTTATATTTCCTGAATTTACTCTATCACTCTCAAGATCCAATAAAAGAGATGTACTTTCGTGAGCTATTTTTTCTCGTTGATAGAAAAAGTTAATACATCTATCTCGTCAAGTTACATATATTAGATTTAAAATGGATCATATGTATTAAATATATAATACGCTATCATCATTATAAAAAGATGATGTTTACTTTATATTTGAGATGTACCGATACCAAATTTTCAACCGATTTCTTAATAGTATTATGTATTGAGGAGTTACATAATCAAATAACAAAATGTTTTACTTTTTTTATGTCAACTTTATAGGAATTAGGTCTTGACGAGAAAAGACATAGGTAAGTTTTTGTCTGTGGTCAAGAGTACATCGGTACAGGGTGTAATTTTAATTAAATTACTAAACATTGGAATATGAATTTAATTTAAATTACACATCAGCAATTCTAAAATATATAGACCCGAAATGATATATATACATAGGTATTTTCTGGTTAAGTAATTACTATTTAAAGAAAATGAATTTAATTTTTATAAAATAAAATAATTTTTTGTATCCATTACTAAATTGGTCAAATATATGAATGCACATAAGACGGGTTTCTTAAATAACCACAGGGAGATGGTACAGGTCCTTGACCATTGGACTGATTTTGCCAATGGTTTGACTGTTGTGGTTTTTTTATATACTTCAGATATCAGAAAATCAAGATATAGTCAAGTTTTCATTTGAAAAATAGTATTTTCCTTTGTTTGGATTCAATTATAATTAAATATAATACGAACAGATTATACTTTTACTAAGTTAAATCATTTATTCTGTTATTTAACAGAATAAATAAAAAAATCACCTTCAATAACGTAACAAGGGATTCATTTTACCTTCTTTAAGGACCAAAAGTGGTGCTGGACTGCGGTTCTCAGTCCTAAATAAGGACCAAGACAATACTATTTCATAATAGGGAAGAATTAACTACAAACGGGGTTTGGATCTTTTTTCTGTTACTTTTTTTAAGGCAAGGTTGCGGGATATTAACGTCGAGGGAAGAAACAATTGCATATGTCACGTAGAATAATGATAAAGTAGTATCATCTGTGGTATTTCAAAAGCGACATCTTGTCACGTAGACAAGAAAATCTGCTTTGGCTTGAAATTTTATATAACTTATATTTAATAAAAAAATGTACTTTTTTTCATTAATTAAAACATTAAAAATATGATAATGAACATTTTTGAAATAGTTATTTAATGTCATTAAAAAATTACATACATCTATAGAAGAGGTGTTTTTGATTGTTTATTTCGATTTAAACCATTCACAACAAACAATGATACAACAATGTTTTGGATGTATCCTTGATTATTTATGTACATAGCATGTTGTAATACGTATTTGTGAGTATAATGAAATCGTTACTCAACTCTTCAATTGTAATGAAGGTTTTTAATGGTTTTATGTTCATGAAACATATTCCTACATGTACCAACTTTTGTATGTCTGTATTTTTAAAACATAACAATGAGGGATTCAATTTTATAAATTGTATAAAGTTTACGCCTTTTTAAATCCAAACTTTACATGTTTTAATTAATGTTAAATAAGAAACATATGGCTATTTAAATATTTTATATAATGGATTTAAGGGGATATAAATGAGGAAGTAACTTAGAGAGGGTTAAATGGAGATTGATATACAAATACTGACGTCATCTTAGGGGCTAATAGTTGATATTTTTACTATATAAAATGTACAATGTTGAATTATATCGAAGTAATATCTACTAAAAATCTCTAAAATGGTTAGACTTGCATAATCTATATAAATAAAGTAAAGTTTTCTGTATGTATGAATACATAAAAATGAGTTACCGGGTGCACCATATATAGTGCTCCGTGATGTATATCATAAACATATTTTGATCTAAGAAACAACAGTGTAGTCGTATTAATTAAAAATGGGTGTTTGCATATAGTATCAAACGTATATATAGGGTGCAGTGGTCCCTGATACAACACATATGAATGGATATAAGTATTGAGTAATTACGGGAGAGCGTCCTCATGAAAAACAAAGGATAAAACTGATGACTTCCTAGGGAGTTATCTTCTATATTATTAAAAAAAAAATTGTCTTTTAACCGATGCCTAATTACTTTGGGTAATGCCGAGTACTACTGCTAATACGTATATAAATTGAGAATCTTTATGTATTACAAAGGGGAAAAAATAAATTCATTCTGCAATAGATGCCATGAAATCATAAGAAAACAGGGCTATAAAAAAACTTCATTACTTCATATATTCTCTATGGTACTACATTTTCTCTTTAAGCTTTTTGTCTGTGACAACCAGATACTAATTAATGAAATATTTGCGGGTTTTTTAAATTGGTTGCAATCAAATTATATAACCAATATATAAAATATATGTATATTTTTACTAAATATTTTATCTACTCATTCCTGTAGCAGCTGTAATACTCGAGTCTAGGTTCGGACTGGACATACAATACTCGAAGCATAAGAAGGACTTGGAACCGTAAAAATTTAATTCGAATATGGGCTTAAAAAAATTCAATACTTTACAAGTTGTTTATAAATATTTGTGGACTTTTGTGACTATTTAACAGACATCAATCCGAAAACCATAAAAAGTAACCAATTTGCCTTGCATACATTTTATATTTTTTTCTTTAAAAATTTTGAGTCTTTGTTACATCATTTTATTACTGAGCTGTATCATATTTAATTTAAAAACTTTCAATTAGAGACTCGTTTTATTTTATTTGCCTCATTCAACTTTTCGATTGAATTATAATGAAATTATGAAATGGCCGACATCAACAATGCTAACGTCACGTGAAAACACTCTTTAGAAACAAAGTACATCGTTGGAATTGTTCTAATGAAGTATACATTTAGTGTGAGTTTGCAGAACTTTAGGACATCATTTAAGGCTAGACATATAATGATATATAGTTGTAAATCCTAAGCATTTTCGATATGTATAAATAAAAAACACAAAAATGGATATAGTAATTCTGAAAATTTGAAGAATATTTGTAAGAAGAGCCACTTAGCTCTCGTGACGTTTAATTACATCAGCTATAGGCAGATGTGAAATGAAGGAAATCAACACAAATCCTTCTACATATCAAAAGCTAGAATTAATTTGATATCGACCTTAAATTCTACTTTGAGTTCAACAAGGGATTACACTTAAATCTCCAAAACCTCAACATTACTCTGGCAAATTCAAACGTACCTATACTCGGATGTTCTTTCCTCAAGAATGAAAGCACAAACACAACATCTTAGGTGAAAAAAAAAACAAATTTCCAAAATTAATTCGTGGTTAGTCAATTATCTCAAATGGTTAATAGTTGGATACAATTGGTCCTTCATATGCGAATTCAAATTGGGATTGGTCAATTCTTTTGCATCCTTTCCTTGTTATCGGTCCTTGATAGGTTTACCAATTGAATTTGCAGAATAAATCTTCAAGTATCTTGCATGCACAATAATTATGTCTAAATTAAGAATCATTGTAAACTATTTAAGTTTATGTTATTTTCATACACATTAGGTATTATGTATAGATACTTCCAAGATAAAAGGGTTAGGGTTTCATATTTCTTGTCCGTTAGAAAAATCTCAGAAACCTCAATTTTTAAATGCCAAAATCCCTTATTCTATTCTGGTATCAGACAGTACGTAATAAATTCTATTATATTTTGGTAATATATATATATTTTTTTATTTGAAAAATAATTTGTAAGCCATTCATAACCAGTCCAAAATTAATTTAAATTTCTTACGTTAGAAGGTAAAGTCATAGTTAAATATTCACTTGATGGCTGGTTAATTATAGGCTCTTTAGGCGCTGAGAATCATTCTTGTCCATGTACATTGTAGATCATCTTTAATAATTGACTCTTTATAATTACGCATTCAATTTTCAGTGAATGAATTATATAAAGGAAGATTATGAGTTATATTATGAAACGACTAAATGCAAGATTTCCCGGGATTTGCTTTTTTTCTAAGGAATTTCTTGTAGCTTTAAAATCCCGAGAGTGAATCACTACTTAATACGAGGGTGGCCTGAAAAGTTTCTGACCTAACAAAGATACTATACATTTTCCCTCAATTTTTTTTTAAATATTCTCCATGTAACTCTACACAATTCTCCCAGCGATGCTCCCATCTCTGAAAACCTTTCAAATTGTACTAGGCATTTTTCTCTGCAAAATAATTGTTCAAGAGACACATTTTGTTTTGTGGTCAATTATTTCGCATTGGATTGACTGAAACTTGTTAAATTTTAAAACAACTAGCCTCTATTTGTCTTTTATTATTTAAATCTATTAAAAGGTTACATATTAAAAATATACATTTAATGACAGCTTGAACCTCGATTTTGTCCATTTTCGAAACTTTGCTGTGCAACTGTCAACAGATGCTAACTTTTATTAAAGAGTGCTGTCATCTTCACGATGGGGTCGGAAACATTTCAGTCCACCCTCGTATGTATTGATAATGGGGGATCTGTATGATATGTCATAAGTCCCGAAAATATGTAAATGGAGTATCAAGTAGATACTCCCTTTTTAATTGTTTATATATATATACAACCAAACCTGCACTAAGCGGTCAGACTGGGAAACTGAAAAAGCGACCACTTAGTGCAAGTGATCTCTTAAAACAGATTTCTTATGTTATAACAGCTCTAAATTTGAATATTGGATATATTAGTGTGATGACACGCTTAACGCAGCTTCACTATACCAATATTTTCGTACCGGTTCTGTTATGAAATTAAAATTAGTATTTTGATACTTTTTCGTTTGAAAATGTATAGTAGGAATATCCTTCAGGGCAATTTAGATGTATTTACTTGGGCGCCACTCACGTCTCGTATGTTCGTTTGGGGGAGGCGGTATAATATGTTTTAATAAAGTGCAGTTATATAGGTTATTCCACGAAATTTTTTAACAAGGAAACAGACTTGACCCAAATTTGGCTTTTGGTATCATTGATAGTTCGGATATTCGGAAATGAAATATTGAATTTGTAACTCAAATCAACCCCTAGTTCTGAGGTCTTAAACAGGTCTATTAGTTACTCATTTTTCCCCTCCAAAACTATCTAACAGGCGACTTATGTTAACAAGTGTATTAATTAAGTAGTACCATAAACAGTGATGCTTATTGGGAGCATTTTGGGGGTATTAAAAAAATAACCCGGAAACAATATGGTTACCATTGCAATTGAAATAATATTTTGGAGGAGAGCAGCTTAACTATTATGATATTTCATTATTTAAGCTACAAGCAGCTGTGACGAGGGGGAATTGGGAGATGGAAATAAATAAGGACATAAATACTCCTATATCCATCCTCAATTCTTCTCTGAGTGTGACATGCTCTTACAATTATAACTCTTGTAACAAATCCTGAAGGTTTCTCTCTGTGTGTTAGGCAGTTCACCCGACAGGAATAAATAATAATGACAAGAGCTGTGTAAATGAAAATTCAATCTTCAGTTTTCCAACTCCTAAACACATGGCTAGATATAAAATGCACTCGATTTTCATCACCAACCATAAGTATCGCCTTCTCCTCGCACTCTACAAATTGCCCTATCTTGTTGAAATATAGAATAGTATCATCTCATAGATGCAATTTTAAAAGGAGATATATATAAAGAAATAATTCATGAGAATACGCTGGATCTAATCGTGCAATGCATTAAAAAAACAATTTTTGTTAGCGAAGAAGTAAATAAGCCATGTTCTGAGTCTATAATGTATAAACCTATGTAATGTTTTTCAATTAAAGCAATGAAATACATTAAAATATTATTGCTATCTTATTTATCAAGCTTCTCAATAAGGAAAAGGCGTAAATTATAATCAGAGCTTGTCTTTATTACGTTTTAAAAAAAAATTAAGGTATGTAATAAACAAGTCAATGATATTTATGGAAAATGAGATTTATACTAGAAGAAAAAAACAAAAAACTTCATGATAGAGTTTTAATTAATCTTGAAAAACAAAAAAATGAACATGCATTGTAATAACACAGTTCATGTCTAATTTTGAGTTAAATTCATGACTAATAAATATGTTTATTGAAGAATGATATATAAATTACTTAACTTTACAGATAACAGAGGTTGCTATTTCACGGATGTAGAGTGTTTCTAATCAATTCAAAGATTACATAACAAAACAATCCCATTTTCCATCCCTTCAGTGGATATATGTATAATGTAAATAAAGAGGGGCGTCAGCATGGGGTGGGCTGGAGAGGCTGTAGACTCCCCTAATTAAGGATATTTGCTTTTTACTAGAAAATGTAATATTACAAAAAAAAATTCAAAAACGTTAATATTTGAAATTTTATTTTATTTAAAAAAGAAACCTTCCTAAAAATTTTCAACTTATTTTACAAGTCAAGCACAAGTTTTTGGAGATTTTTAATGAGTGCTTCAGAAAAGAAGATTCAGCACAGGCTTTTTTACTTATATATCAAAATCCATATGAAATGGCTATATTCTTAAAATTCATTTTGTTTTAAATCGATTACGGACGAGAAAAGTAGATTCATTGGAGGAAAATATCTGATTCTTGCAAATGACATTGTTAATTTATTGGCTATACTATGTAAAAAATAATAATTTATATTGCCGGAATAACACAGAAGCCTATATATATATATAAGGGACTGAGAGTAATAGCTATGTAAAGATGTTTGATGGAAAGTAAAAGCTTTCGTCATTTTATTTGTCCGTCTCGTTTTCATAACCAAATAATCTCCAATAATTCTCAATGATAAAAGGATTTATTATTATAGAACTTGGTTATATAGAAGCCCAAGATTGTTGATATCAAAAAGGAGGAACATATTAAAGCAAGCTATAAATTTTTAGTTCCCGAATAAATAATGCTTATTTTTTAGAAGATTCAAAATATCAAATAATAACAATTGTATATTCAACAGTAAAGACTATATCCAGTAAACAACTGATAGAATCTCAAATTTTAAGCAATAAGAGGAAATCAAGTTTTTCTCAAAAAATTCGATTGACTCATTGGTATAATTTTTTTGTGATATAAACTTTTCTTTGTGTTTGGATTTTTCACGTTTCATGATATTTTCAGTCATAATTATCGTTTAAAATCCTCTTGAGTTTTGCGACTATACTAACGCCGTGAATCTGTCCGGTACGGACGATTAAACATCCCTATTTACACAAATTGAAATTGAAAAAAAAAAAAAAATGAAATTAAGTAAAATCCAGTCTGTTATTCAACTTATTAAATATGAATCCTACTTGATGAATTTTATTTGAGATTACTGCAACTCAAAAATGGAATCTGTCTTTGTTATATTATTCTTGTTGTAGTGAAAATAACTGGATGCATTGCATGTTTTTAAAGTGGAACAATTTGTCAAACATGAATGAGTGATCATGTGAAGATCATTAATCTTTAATTGTTGCATCCAGTCAACCATCCAATTATTTAGTAGCACGGATTTTAATTCAGGAAGAGAATGGATTATGTGAGAGACCACCAGAAGGGATTTGGAATAGCTATAAAAATTATTATTCTTTAATCAATGGTTCATTTTGATAGGAATACATTATATATATATTACTAAATATGAAAGGATTATATTGTCATTAAAATGATGAATAGGTTGTAGAAACCATCCCCAGGAAAGAAGTTAATAATTCAATAGATATATAGCTAGAATTTGTAGCACTTTTCACTGACATATGAAAAAAACAAATGTTATTAATTTAATTAAAACTAGATTTATGAGTAAAATAAAAGTTTCATTTTACCTGTTCCACATATATTTAATGACAAATCTAATTTATATTTTGAGTTACGCCAATGATCTCTATATATATTCAAAAAATTAGATTTTATACATTCAGTAATTCTATATTATAAAATATATACCTAGTTTGACTTGGGGATATCATACTAACACGAAAATTTGCTATACATTTCATTGCCAGATCTTTGTAAATCTATTATAGCCTTTTATTATACAATGCTATCTTTAGATCGTCAAAGGAACTCCTACATATTTACCAAGTTGTCAATTGAAATCTAAACACTTTCTAATTAAATAAATAATTAAATTTGAGTGATTGAAATACATTCATTTTTCAATGTATCAAAGCATAAACAATTAATTACAAAACATACCTGAGATCTCTAGCTTACGTACAAGAAACGTAATCGACAAATTTCCATTCAGCAGTCGGGCGTCTCCAGAACTACCGTATACGCCGTCAGTAAGTCCAAAACTTTGAATAGGAAGAAGGGGTCTGTCAAAAAGGTCAAACTGGATCCAGAGGAGTTAAAGAAGACAGCCCAGGCTAATCCCTCAAGTCCACGAGAGCCCATGCAAGTGATCTCGGGGTTTCACACCAGAATGTCCAGAAAACTATAAAAAAGTAGGTGGAAAGAGTCACGTGAGGATGAAGAAGTCACTTTTGACACCAGCAATTAAGAAACCCATCTCTTCCGTTGTTAGACTCTTTTAAATGAGATTTGAATATGTATTTTGAGTACTTTTTGGCATTTTTGGTCCCCAACAGTCCTGATGCCAATCCGCTTGTCTACACCTTTTTGGTGCATGCCGAGGGGAAGTCTGGCAGTGTCTGTCATCCAAAAACCAAGGCCATCAAAGCCACTATCACCTAGCACTGGGCTGCCGTGACAGATGACTACATTTCGCAGCGAGTGCCAGGACTTCTGTCGCTTGGAAGCCATCATTGCCGCTAAGGGTGGCTACATTAATTATTAAGATGGCTCAGAGACATATTTATATATAGTATTAGTTTTGTTGAAATTCCAATGTTCATTAGTAAATTATATTTTGTTGAAGTTTAAAATTCGAAGAACTCAGATTTTTATGGACCACACTTACTATTAATCAGCTTTGGATCTCTCTGATCACTAAACACACTAATTTAGACTGTATTTTGTTGTCAGCTATATATTTTTCTACCTTCTTTTCCTCTTATTAGCGTACTGAAAGTTGATGGCTTGAATTTAAATTATCTCCTGTTAATTGGTGAACAATTCCATATTTTTGAATAATAATTCAATAGTTGGAAATAATTAGAAAAATACCACCTGATTTTGGTCATTTTTACTGTTTTTCTTTTATATGAAAGGTTGCTAGATGCAATATAAGTAACGACGTTTGCTCCCTTATAATAAATTTTGACCAATCATTTGTCGGATTCAATTTAAATCTGATCACACAGTGAACACTTGCCGACATTTAAAAGAAAAATAGTTCAACAGTGACGTATTTGACTAACTACCATATAATTTCAGACCACTCTCATCCTCTTTTTTGGAGGAAAAATTGAGAGATGCAATGCAGATTACTATAGAGAAGGAAGGGATTTAGGCTATGAAAATAAATTACCAATCTATGTATCGAATATTAAATATACTTTTCAAATATTTATCCTCACCACTAAAAAAATTATAATAACATTAATCAACAAAATTTTACATTTTGGAAAGATATAAAGAGTGAGGACCCAAAATTAGAATCCTCTTTGAGGCCGTTTGGCATCAGTTCTAAAAGTCTGTGGTCCTTATTAAGGTCTTTATAGTATGTAGTTGCTGGTAACAAGATGGAATCTTTATTATTATTTATAATTCCAAGGCATTATAGACTCGATTTGTTACTATATATATATATATACTATGGTTTATGCTTGAATGATAAAATAATTTCTTATGTACAGGCTGAGGACTCAAAAATTAGAATTCTATTCCAGGACATCTAGCGTCAGTTTTAAAAGTCTGACACTTTTGTATTTGGGTCATTCGAAAAAACTGACAGCAAGCTTCATTTTGTTGTCTGTTTTGTTTTTGTGCAATCAAAAATTTCCGAGCAACAAGCCAAATCGAAGAGTGTGTGTAATCTCCTCCCGGCACAAGTCAATCTCCAACAAGAAGATCTTCACAGTAGATACTGTTCTGACCAGGAGAAATGATCCCTTCTTGGCTGAATTAAGGGCTTAGGTTGAGGTAACCTTCAAGACCAATCATCCATCTCAGGTAATGTTCCTTGGCATCGTTGGGTTTGACGAAAGCAAGATGCCAACGATAAATTCAACACAAACGTCTACTAAAAGGGCCTCAGGTACCATGTCTTGCCATGGTTGAAGAGCACGTTCTTAGGGGCAACTATGTGTTTACACAAGACGGCGCCCAGGCACATACGTTCAAGAAGGTAAATGATTTATCCAGGGATAACATGGCTACCTTCTAGCCAGCAGACTTCGTCCTCATCCTATGCGAACCCCCTGGACTGGAGGGTAACACGAACAAGGCTTCTCACCCCAATGTCGATGCCCTGAAGAACGAGATCACGGAGGAGTGGAATAGACTTCGGACTTCATCAAGGTCAGCTGTGCTTCTGTTTGTCCCCGTATTGACGCCATCATTCAGAATGGAGGGGGGCACAATGAATATACAGTGTAGAAATTTGTGGAATTATCAACTTTTGTTCTCTAAGTTTGCCATAAAAATGTCACAAAATAAAGTTATCTAGAAGTGACAACGGCATTTAAAATTTTATAATTATTGAGATCTCACTCTGTACGGTTCTATATGTGATTTTGTTAGTATTCTTTGACACGCTAATCACGAATCTGTAATTATATTCTTCTCTTTATTGAGGATCAATAACGTATGGATTTTGAGTTTCTACTATTTTAAGTCTATATAGGGTATTGAAATATTGCATGCTTCAATTATAAGAGAGTAATTAGCAATTAATTATATAATAAATCGGTTAAAATATGTGGTATAACAGTGGTGTCTACAGGAATTATATTAGCTCATAAGTTCCAGTATGAAACCTAATCAACAACAAATAATAGTAGTGTTTTATATTTCCATTAATTGTTATAAAAGTAAATTGATTATGAATGTCCAGCCCTAAAAACATTTTATTAGATCAACTACGAACAAGCCTGAAGAGGAAATAAATAAATACAGCCCCCAACTCAATGAATTAGGAAGGAATTACTCCGAGTCCAACAAAACTACCGAGCAAACAGTCGTTGTTACACTTCGTCTTTTATGAGTGTACTCAATAGTAATTACTTTAATACTTAGATTTTCAAAAATTTAATAATAACAGCTTTGGAAAATAAAAACTCTGTTCGGATTGCCAACAAGAAAGACTTGCTAGGAAATATTTGATACATCTCTGGAATATATCATATGATATATATATCTATTTTGTAATTCGGCAGATTATATTAAAATATATTATTTACAGACTAATCGCTACTTGATACAAGGCAATGACAAAAAAAAATATCAAAATAATATTTGGTTATGAATGCTGCTCTCAAAAAATTAAAGTAAATTACCTTTGCCATATTTTTTTAAATGCATAGATGCACATATTGATATCATGAAGTGAAATAACGCTATTGAAAGAGTACAGAAAATCTTTTGTTCAAAATAACGTGTAAAAATGAATTGTCATTTAAGATAAAAATAATAAAATAGAAAATGATGGCTATTATTTTCTTTTATGACAAAATAATACATATTACATATATATATATAAAAGAGACAAAGAACCTTATTTGCAATGCAAAAAAGATACAAAAGTCTCTATACATAAATCATTCAAAAAGTTAGAGGCTATTTTGACACTAATTAACTTCACGTAGTATAATACTAATTGTTCTTATTGTTAAAACGCTTCTGAATGACAAAAAAAAAAAAAAAAAAAAAAATCAACAAAAAGCTTTTGAAAAAGAGACAAACTCACAAAGGGATTCAATCGAATTGATTTTAAAGAATTAATGTCATGCTCCAATTAATATAATTATTTTTTGATAACACGTGAACCTAATACGAAAAGGTGTTTCTTGGAAGGAACTTATAAGATAATATAGAAGGAGGAAGCTTACAGGCTCATCATTTGAATGTAGAATACTCCATTCTTTAAAGTCAGGAACGACTTGTCTACAGATGCACAGCGCTAGTATTGAGGAAAAAGTCAATATAATTTTTTTCAGTAGCGTCAAAAGGATTATAAGTAATTGTATATATATATTAATTTTTTTTTGGGGTGGTGGGGGAATTAGTTTTTGAATTTTTAAAGAAAAAATTATCCAAAAATTATAATTTTTATGATAAAAATTCTAATTTTGTGATAAAAATTTGAAAAATTGTATATATTTTTCTTAAAACCGAAAAATTACATTTTAATTTTGATTTAATTTTTTTTCAAAAATCCATAGCTCTTAACAAAAAAATAAATTTTTGAGGAAAAAAAATTCGCAAATCCATAGGAATTTTCAAAAAATTAAATTTTCTGGAAAAAAATTTAAAAATTAAATTTTTTGTAAAACAAATTCAAAAATCCCATAGTTATTCATAAAAAGTAAATTTTTGGAAAAAAATTTCAAATATTAAATTTTTAGTCAAAAGAAAAATTCGTTAATTCGGAGAGGGAACTACAGCCTCTCTATTCCACCCGCTGCGAATGCCTCTATTTATACAAAAAATATGACTGAAAAGATTATGATATGTCAAAAGTCCAAGCTCAAATCAAAGTTTATATCCCGAGAAAATGATACCACGGAGTAAATCGAATCTTTGACTTCCTTTTACTCCTAGTTAGAGGGGCCTAGTGGCTGTTTATATCACACAGTCTCTAAAGAACAGAGTAGAATACTTTAATCTTCGGATTGATACATTTATTAACTTTTACCATTACATTTAGATTGTAGGATTTTAAAACAATTAAATTAATAAGCATTTATTGCAACTTATTCGTTCATTGGAATTGAACGAATTAGTTGTAACGTAAAATCTTTTTCCAAATGAAAATATTTCTTCTTCAAAATATGTATTTGGAACGGTACAAAATGTGTATTCTCGTCCTTCAGCAACATGAGGAAAAGAGAGAGAGATTAGTGATAACTGATAAGACATCTTCCATGCCATTGAATGTCGTCATCAAAGGAAGAGATCATCATATACTTACATAGGTACTTGGCAATAAATAAAACTATTTATATACCTTGGTACTTAAATGATATCTGGGATTTCACATCTCATCTTTACATTCAATGAGTCCATGATGGTAAACCCATTCCAAGAAAGTATCTTTAAAAATAACTACATATGCGTAAATAATTATCAGAAGGGTTTAATTACTAATTCAAAATAATAAAAATAGGAATACGTGCATGACTAGAGTTGTAAAAATATGAACTGTCGCTAACCTAAAATAACCGAAGATTTTTATGGTGACCTCCTGACCATCTGAATTATGTTTGGGCAAAAGCAACTTAGCTGGGTTTTTTTTCATTCTTATCTCTGAAACAGCTGCCCCAAGGTCACAGAAACTCCAATTAAATGGAGCAACCCGGGCGTTTAGCATATACCTCATAAGTTGAGATATATTTCATATGAAAATGCAATCATCACATTGTTACAAATAAAATAAGATCCCGAAGGGAACACTTATTTAACAACATAAAACAAACATCACTTCTAAAACAAAACATAAATATAAACACCCGAAATGAAAATAAGTCCCTCTTTTAAAGTAAAAGTAAACTGCATTTCACGACAGTCCGGAATTACATCCAGATATAATAAATTTTGTTTCTTATTTCAGTTTTTACTGTGAACAAGGGGACTTTGAATGTCGATTTTTCAGTCATTCTACATCCCATTTTAGCTAGGGCATCCCGTATTATTGTTACGTCCCTTCATCAAAAAAGTTCATGATATCTTAAATAAAAGCATCCAATAACTGGTATAAAAGTTTCAATGATAGCTACAAATATACTTTCGAATATACCATGCACCGAGTGACTTTTTTACGACATTCAAGCATTCATACATACATACAAATAAATTTTGTTAAAATAATAAGATAACCAGTGCTGGGTAATATTACTTATTATATATTACTTGTTATATAAGTTATATTACTTATTGCTTCGAATCAAGAGTAGTAATATATCATTGCCTTGTATATACGAAGCCGGATAGAACCTTTGCGTGTGATCTTTAAAGACGGAGAGTAACCTTGAGGATTTTTTGCAGAGTTATAAATTTGTAAGTCGTTGTTGGACTCAGAGTAGGATAGAGGATCGATATTGGAGTAATTCTTGTCTATATCCTTGTTTTTTTAAATCTCTTTTTCCTCCCTGTCACAGATGTTTGTAGCTGATCTAATGAAACATCATGATAGCTAAGCTACTGTCCTCCAAAACATTCTTAAAATTGAAAGCATTAATATGTTGATTTTTGTCTTTGTTTCTATCTCTTCCAGCTGGGCATACCAATATTTATGCACTTATATTATGAGATCAATTCAAAAATGAGTTTTTTCCTTGAATATTGTCGTGGCCTTATCTCAAATTGACAACGATATAGAGCGTTTTTGGAGATTCTCTTTTTTTTAAATGAAGGATCATACTTTCAGCTATCTAATAGATACTTTTATACATTTTGAATTTATTTGTCTTAAAGTTATGTGCCTCTGAACAAAAGCACCTATTTCCCACTTTAAACAAAGATTATTCAAGTCAAAAGTACTATGCAGACATTTTAAAAATTGCTTTAAAATTTTTTAACATTCGGCTTTAAAATATATTAACATTATTTATCCCTATCTTCAACACCGAGGGCTTAAAACAACTTTGAACCTTAAAGATAGCCAAAAATAACAAAAAATGTATGGCCTTTTTTTGAAGACCACAAGGCCATGAGAGGAAAAATAAGACCACATTTGCAATCAGGGGATTAATCTTTACTAAGTTGAGCAAATGCTGTTCTTGTGCATAAAAAAAAGTGTTATTTTGTTAGACAGTTTAATTTATTAAATATCTTTGTAATATTTAATAAAAATGACTTCTACATATATCGTATCATTAATTATTATTAATTTAATTGATTTTCTGCGTTTAACATCCATTAAAATTTATGATTTATATTTTTTGACATAGTTAATCGTTTTTTAAGGTGTTTTTTTTTAATATTTTATCCATACTTTTTTAACTTAATATCACAAATATACGTTATAATACCTTAATTTATAATTTTTTAGTAGTCTTTTGCTACGGGTAAAGTAATAGTCATTAATTTTCTATAACTCATTGTATATTCATATTATATTAGTGACTTGAAGGGAAAAAATTGAATCAGTGTTAATAGATCTATCATAGAGAAATGTGGAATTTTTTTCCATGAGTTATACGAAATTAAAATTAAGGAAATAAAATATTCCTGAAATTTAAAACCAAACTATTTTTTATATTATCACTCTTCCAGTGTTATTTGAAACATAGAAGATTCTCATTTCTAAAGCAGAATCACGAGGTATTCTATCTTCCAAAGTCATAACATCTTACGGAGATGATTTTTTAAAATACACTTGAATGAATATAATGTAGTGCTCCCGCACTCGTTCGAATACCCAGCCATATTTATATCTAATGATGTAAATTTGTGTGTTTTTAAGCTGGCCTGTTAATTTTTAATTGGTAATATAAAGAAGGAATTTTATTTTCCTTAGCAGTTGCCATTATTTTTTAATTCCTGAGCAGTGAACATCCTTTCCTTAATAGATTCAATTATTTTCAAACCCCGTGATTTTCGTGTGTGCTCATAAAAGACGGAGCGTAACCCTGACGATTTGTTGCGGAGTTATAATTGTAAGTCTTTATTGGCCTTTAATTAGAATTGGGGATCGACATCGGAGTAATTTTTTGCAAATGTTTTTGTTTATATCCTTTTCTCCTTCCTCTTTGTTCACAGCTGATTGTAGATGTTCTAGTGAAAAGTCATGAACATTATTCTTTCTCCATCCAAAACATTTTTCAAATTGTTAGGGTTACCCTGTTGATTTTCGGTTTCTTTTTTTAACATGCCAATTCTACACAGGATTTTCATAATTATTTCTATGTATGTAAAATGCAATTTTTCTAGATTAATTAAAGGCAAAAACTTCATTATATCTCTCAACCTTTCCTCAAAAACGAGAAAGAAAATATGTTTAAATTCATATCAACTACAATTTTATCATTCTTCTTAGCTTTTGAATAGAATGCAATACAAGAAATTCTATATTGTAAAATAATATTGCTTTCAAAACGTTCAAAACATTTATAAGTAAAGTAGTCAAAAAGGAGGAGTTACCGACTTCTAAAGCTATTGCTCTATTAATGATTTCATAACGATATAGCTACCAAGGGAAATCTGCCTAATGCTCTTTTTTTGTTATAAAATTTAACAATTGACAAGAAAATACTTAGTAATTATAAATGTTTTAGTTTTATAACAGTATCATGTTCATTCATTTGTAGCCGATACCTTGACGAATTTCAAATCTTTTAATCTCAAATTTAAATCGAGTCGATATTATTTATCAAAAATACTGTATTCAAAGCAATATAATGCAAAAATAATTTATAGAAATATAGCTCTTGAGGTTGCATGAAATATAGTTGCTCGCTCTGATCACCTTGATTACAATAACAATATTTGTATGATTAATATATTATTATATTGGCGTATTATTATTGAAATTTTTTTTTACTTGACAACAATGTATTATAGCGGTCAAGGAGTTCACAAACTTGCAAATTTTATAATATTATTCATATCCATGAAAATAATCATGGGATAATTAATCAAAACCATTTTTCTTACATATTGGAAAGGTTAAAGTCACGATATATCGTGACTAAAATTACTTCTTTTACAAATCTTCTCATATCCTGGATATCAATGTCTAATTCAAGTTCATTTTTATGAAGTTGAATCTATAGTAATCGAATTAACGACCTGACACTTGTCGAGGTACAACTATTGATGTAAGTGTGACACGTCTCTCTTTTCTGAAGGCATCAACAATATAATTTCAAATGACGAGTTGCTTACGAAATCACGAGTGCGCTCCCACTCACTATCCCATTTTTCTCGTGTTTATATAGATTTAATGAGTGCTCTTTTGCTCAATTGGGCGCTCTTTTGTATTATTTTTCAACTTTGAATTATGTAAAGTCATTTTTATCGTATCTTAAGTATGAGTTGATAACTCATTTTTAACAACAAGCGGATGTAGCTAAAGCTCAGCCAAGTAGCAGTCTAGAGACTAAAGTACTTCATGGCTCATCACGTCATATATTTTTCCTCAAACTGTTTTTATTTTTCTTTGATTCTTGAGTATTGAGTAAGTATGTGTAAGTGTGATCATAAAAGACGAAGAGTAAAACATAGCATTTCTTGGGGAGTGAACTTCTACACATATTATTAAATCAAGGCCCCAAGGCATACTCTAGTTAACTCTTCGTCTTTTATGAACGACGCTAATTACTCTGGATATTGCCTTGTAAGACCCCTTGTTAACCAATAATTTCGAAATCTGAATAGAATGGAAATCGAGATCCATAAAGGGTGATATAAATCGATCACGAGAAGTCAATTCACCGAATCAAGAAATAGATGGCTTCGATATAATCTCATTTCAACAACAGTCTACACCAATAAGTCGAAAAAATATTTTAAATAACCAATCCACTTAGGGGAAATTATTTTCTTGAACTCAATATGATTAGGTTCAATGCTTGGTGGCTCCTAGAGGAGGAAACATACGAGGATCGTTTGATAAGTCTGTGCAAAGTCTGAGAGATGGTACTGCTGTCGCGTATGAAGGTTATGTTTAGTTAAGCATCTCATGGAAGAGTACACACCATTTTTCAGCCAGATCGGTGTTTACCTTTCTGTTTCGCATTCGTTTGAATCGAGGAAGTGGAGTGATTTTCAAAAAAATGTACGAAAAAGAATTTCGTGCATTGATCAAACATTATTTTATGAAAGGATTACATAATATTTATCAAGCTTCTTTTTAGATCTTGAGGGGTTTTGCCTTTCATAAAGTAATGGTT
The DNA here is from genome assembly GCF_016086655.4 of Lepeophtheirus salmonis. NCBI lineage: Eukaryota > Metazoa > Arthropoda > Copepoda > Siphonostomatoida > Caligidae > Lepeophtheirus > Lepeophtheirus salmonis. Next base: position 10,528,442 of record NC_052138.2, on the reverse strand, counting down.
AATCAAGACACAAAATTCTTAGAACAAAATTCTTTTTCGTCTATTTTTTGAAAATCCCTCCACTTCCTCGATTCAAACGAATGCCAAACAGAAAAAAAGTTGATGTCCATTCTTCCAAGAGATGCTAATGACTAAAAATAACCTCGATAAGTGTCAGTAATGCCATCTCTCAGACTTTTCAAACTACCTTCTTATATTGAGTAAATGGACTTTTAAGCCAATTTGAAGGCCAGATGGAGTAATTTTAAACAATTAAGTTTACATATATTTAAATAGTGCAACTTTATCTCATCAATTAAAGAAAAAATTTATATTATTCAATGTTTTCCTAACTCTTAAATTTATTTTGAATTACAATAAAAGCTGCCATAAGCAGATTAAATGACTTAAAAATAAGTAGAGAATAATATATAATTTCGTTATAATGACTTGCAAAAAAAAAAGAGATGAGTTAATTAAATGATTTATTCCCAAGATAAAATTATTATTATTATTAGTTTTTCATAGGAAGTTAATAAATACTTACAAAAAAATATATTATTTAACTATTAAAATCTGTACATTCATGATTTAACAAGGTTTTGTTTAGTACGTAGTATCTCAAAACCTTTCCATAAAAAAAAGCAGGAAAAAGGCCCCAAAATCAGTTGGTAATTAGGCAATTATTCTTCCTTACTACTAGGTTTATAACTATTATTCAATAATTGTTGAGAACATAAAAATAGCTAATTTAAATTCAACCAATCCACCTGATGAAGACTAATAATAGGGGAAAGAAACAGAAAAAATGAAAGTAAACTTTTTGTTAATAAAGCAACACATTTTTTTAAATATTATAAACAATATTTAACATAAGCTAATTTCTATATTATTTGTATCCACAAAAAAAAAAAAAAAAAATAACAAACATGTTCTTTTTTGTAACCTTATAATTCAAGGAGTTTATATTAATAAAAAAAAGAGAAGCCTAATATGGAAAGAACGTATATATTAGGGATTAGTGTTGAGACGTTCCAAGATTATTATTATTCTTTTTTAATTCAGTCTAAAGTCATTGTTTCTAATCAGATTTTGACCGATACTTTGGACTAGACCACGATCTTAGACTGTAGACTGAAATGTAATCATTTTAAAATTGTGAACCGATTTCTTTGGTCTAAATATTAGGTTGGGGAAAAAGTAATTTCGCATTTCCCGTCCCTTTAATTAACTACGTATATCTTGTTCATTATTGGTCACATCGGATCATAAGATAGAGCGTTTTTAAGATGACAGTGTATACTAAACACACTTTTCGACAGTATACTGCTTGGCAAGCTCAGTCGTGATTTATAGTGCGTCGAGTAGGGAGTTCTGAAAGGAAGAAATTCGTCATATTTTATATTTTTACTACCTGAAAGGGGAAAGATGTCAATAGCGAAAAAGAAAATTTGCAATGTATACGGGGCCCGTATTCTTTTGGTTAGTGTTGCACACCAATAGCTCGAGCAATTTTCCTCCCGCTCAAGTCTGGCCTTTATTGTGAGCATCTAGACCGATTGAAGCTGGCAATCGAACAGAAGCACTCAGCATTGATGAATAGGAGACAACAAGACATAATCAAGACAACACCAGGCCGCACACATTATTAATGACATGGCAGAAGCTCCGGGACCTCGGATGGGAAGTTCTTATGCATCCACCCTATAGTCCAGACCTGGTGCTAAGTGACTACTACCTGTTCCTGTCCATGGGCAACATGCTTGGGGGTACAAATTTGTCCTTAATATTGGTCTGTGAAAATTGGTTTTCCGAGGGTTTTTCCAATAGGGACAAGGGCTTCAATGCGATGGGAATTATGAAGTTGGATTCAATAAGTTATGGAATAGAACATTAAGTTATGAAACAGAACAGGCCATACTTTGCTTTAATCGGATGATTGTGACACTTCTTAAAAAGCATTAAAATAAAATGAAAAATACAATATTACTTTTTTACAGCCATTTTTTCGCTATCAATCTACGGACCAATTTTCTACCTTTTCCTAATTTATGAGTTGTACAAATATATATATCCTACGACACACTCAATTTCATAAGGTGGTATTGTATGTTTAACATTTTGAAACACATGACGTCATACACCATTCCTCTATGTATAGAATTGGTCTGAATAATCTATGGACCGATTGTCTTCCCTATCCACATTTCTGGATTGGGCAAATATGATTTATGCCTCATAGAACTTCATATGATATAACTGTGTCGATATTATCAATTTTGAAGCACACATGACGTCATCAAAAATGCAGCTATAGAATCGATTTAAACCTAATTTTAAATGTGAAAGATTTTTTTGTAAGACTGATCCAGACCGAATTTTTCTTCGAGACTAATCGTGACAAACTTTTTTAAAAGAAATAATTATTTTGGTTTGCTTACAATCATAACTGTCTCAGACCGGTCTGCACTATTCAGACTGAAAACCAACCCAAGTAGTTGTACTATACAATGGGTATACATAATAATTAAATTTATTCTCTCAGTGGAAAATCTTATCCGATGAATACAATGATTCTAAGCATATTTAAAATGAAGAAATTTTTATCTCAATGCATTGTTAATACAAAATACGAACTTATTATACTACATCAAACAAACAGTTTTACTATTGTTTACTAATTTGTGCAATGTATAAAATTAAAGATCATACAAGGAAAGAAAAAATACAATCTTTGTTGATACGTGAGAATGTCTTTTATTTTCTTTTTTGTTTTTTGCTCACCGATATTACACTAGCAAGAAAGAGTTGGGGAAAAAAATAAAATACTTTTTTGTCATTTTCATCAATGTTTATGACTTTATCAATATTTTTTACATTAACCCGATAAAAATTATTATGAAAAAAATTTATCAATAAAATATTTTTTAATTATTTGCCTGTAAAAATACAGCTGTTTTGGCCAGGCTGAACTTGTTACGTAATGTTTCTCTCTGGCAAGTATGAGAGAACTGTAGTTAATTCCTTCAAAATGGTTATCATTCTATTTTGAAAATGCAAGCCATTCCTTCTGTACAGAGATTAATAGAAGGAAGTTTGTTTTTCAACAAGGCAACGACCCAAAACATACATCCAAACTCTACAAAAACTTCTTGGAAAAGAAAGAAGCCTTTCACTCCTGATATGATTATGCAATGACCAGCTCAATCTCCTGATTTGAATCCAATAGAGCTATTGTTGGAGCATCTAGATAAAAAAGTTCGGGAAAAGTGCCCACGAGTAAAAATGAGTTGTGGAATACTTTGAAGAATGGTGGGAATGATATCACACCTGCCTATCTTGAAAAACTAAAAACAAGAATGCCAAAAGTCTGTAAAGCAGTTATAATGGCAAAGGGAGGATTTTTTGAAGAAGCTAAAATTTAAGCAAAAATAAATGTTTATCCCAAAATTGAACCTTAATTTTTCTTCCTTTTAATAGCCTAATTGCTGTGTTAACTGATGATAAAGTCATCAGTAGTTAGAAAAATAAGCGAAATTCAATTTTTTTCCAAAAAAAAAAATCACAGAAAGTTTATTCTTTTACACTAAGATATAATGTAATAGATTCACATTCCCTCATCTTACTGACCAAATTTTATGTGATGCCTGGAACAAACTTTGTTCATGATTATTTTGGCAATTTTCTTCTAATAAATGATTCTTTGATTGAATAATCATCCAAATGTATGAATATCAGATTTATTTTTATTAAGTATATCCCAGAAATTATTTTTGTTACAGGTTATGCCCCATTATTTTAAAAAGCAAACTTGAAATTACTGTTCTTGTACATTATCAGTTATCACAAGTTATAATTAATAAGTAATGACGAAAATCCTTCGTATTTTGGGCATACTAAAAAAACAACAACCGAAAATCAACATGGTAACCTTGATAATTTGAATAATGTTTGGAGGAGAGAAAGAATAATACTCATGACGTTTCATTAAATCAGCTGTGACAAGGGAGGAGGGGAAAAGACAATAAACAAAAGCATTGACATGAATTACTCTTATGTCGATACTCAATTTTTTTACTTTGAGTCCAACAAGGACTTATAACTTCCCAATGAATCCTTAAGGTTACTCTCCGCCTTTTTATGTGCATACACGAACGATCAGTCAGGTTTTGAATGTAATTGTATCTATTTAGGTAAGGAAGTTCTCTACTCGGGAGTTAAATAATAATGACGACAGTTGAGTAATAGAATATTCATTCTTCAGATTACCAATTAAAGAAAAACCAAAAAAAAAAAAAACAACCAGCTCAACTTAAAAATTCACACGATTTATATTACTATTATTAATATGTGAAGTACTTGATCGACTCCATCTGAATGGTCTTAATTGAAGTCCATATGCATTATAATTAGTTCCTTTCTCTAGGGATTAGAAACTACGTAGATTGAATTCAACGGCTTTATTTCTCCCATGTGCTTTTGTCTACTGAGCTACGTCGTTCTTTTTAAAGGAACACTTGATTTTGATTTATTTAACAAATACTTTTTTAATTTTTATTTGACACAATTTTCCCTCTTTTTTAAAAACTTAGCATCGGCTCTTAAATACATGTACAATTCAAATGATACAATATACAAACCTTCAACAAAGAACGTATTTCAAACAAAACAAATATAATTTTAATAATGAGGACTACTAATTGCACAAATGAGTTGTTTAACATGTTTGAGTATAATTATTCATTATGTAAATACATATTATCCGTTATAATTTAAATAATTTCACCTCCATTAAATTGAACAAAAATAGATGCATTTTTTTCATTTTATAGCCCATTTGAAGACTCATTAACAGCATGACAGAGAAAGTTATATCTAGGATAATTAAATATATGTTCAAGGATTTCCAAGAGGAGTCTCTAAACCTTTCCCAAAAATACATAATCGGTTGATAGATAGATATTTGTATTATATAGCTGTATAGGTATAATAAAGCGGCTTGATTTTCAATTTTTCAAATTTCATTGACGACTATTGCAGAAAAGTTGTCATTTGGTATAAAAATTAAATATGAAAATTTAGTACTTTGTTGGGTATTATACTCCAAAAAGACATTTTTAGTTATTTTGCATTATATACATAATTTTGATAGACATTTTTATTAACCTATAAAAAGTGTTTTTTTTTTTAAATTGCCCTATGCAACAAAAAAAAAAGAAGTTTGGAAATATTAATGACCGGAGTATAGCGTGGATCTTTTTTTTTTTTTACTTTTTCATAAATAAAAATCAAACTGATTTTACGTTATTCTCTCTTTTTGCTCGATCGGCTATCTTTAGAAACAAGCTTTGTGCATGTTTTTTATAGGTTAGAACATTAATGAATTAATGCAAAATAATGATTTATGCTGTAATTTAGTCCTTATTGAGAAAATAAGTTTTCTTTTGTCTCCTCTCAAGCTTTGGCCTAGATGTGCTACCTAGAATTGACATCGTAGGAAAATGAAATTTTGCATAAGTTACTTTCTTATCAGATGATCACATTTCATCGAACAGCCAGTTATAAAAATTCAATTTAAAAAACAAAACAAAAAACATAATGTATATTTCGCTTTAAGCAAATTTTCACTCAGGAAATACTATCTATAGGCTTCTGAAACAATTCATACATGGAATAAAATAAATACTGACTACTGAGGCACACACCTTGGAATGGTTGATACACAAAATAGTTTCTATGTGTTTTGTTAGCTGTTGATTTGTCTACATCTTTTCCTTAATAGTGTATAGAACATTGAACTTTAATAGTGTTATGTATAGCAGTCTAAAGAGTGAACATATCTCCACTGTTTCAACAGTTTGAAAAAATTACATTTTGGGTCTTCTCTCTCTCTCTCTTGAAGGAAAAGTTGAGAGATGCAATATCGAATTAGTTTTGGGTATTTCTTTCCGACTAACGTTGGTAAATTAAATCCAGATTTGAGGATAATAGGGTATTTAATTGAGTATTTTAATACCTGCTAGTAATTTGTTGTCATATAGCTTTAACTACAAAAAACCTTACGCAGAACATAAAACTGCTCTAATGCAACTATGTATGTTACTAATTAATGAGAGCTTGGCAAACAACGAATTTATGTTGTATATGAAGTCATCTTAGACACTTCTTACTGATTTTTCATGACGTTTTAAAAATTTTACTTCAGATAAGTACTCGTGCAATAACGGAAAGCCTCAAAATTATCCGTGAACAGTGATATATACAGAGTGGGGACCCAAAACTTGCAATATCATTTAATTACAATTTGATAACTTTTTTTTTAATTACGATGTTTCTCTACACAATCAAACGACAGCTGAAATACAAATAAATATCTTTTGTTTTTTATACTGTGTCTCTAAGTGCAAAAATGGATGATCTACAACAAAAAAGACAACGCGTCTGCGATGTCCTTCCCACCGGTATCAGTGACAAAAAGGCTGCATAGACCGTTTACATATCCATCCGGACCACCTACAACATCAAGAAGTTCATTACAGCTCCATACGGTCAACAAGAACAAAAACTTCTCTAAACATCAATATAACTTACTTCTCCAGCCTTCACCTCAACGTCCTGGACTTTGCAGTGTAAAGCGTTCTAGAGAAATAGGTCTGCTGTACCTCCCATCCAAATTTGGATTCGCTCCGAGCTGCCTTCATGACAGTGTTGTATAGCATGGACACGGTCTTCCTTTTCATGATCTGCCAATCTGTTGACCGGCGGGTCGAAAATGTTATTGCATGTAAAGGAACACATATGGGGGAAAAATTAGATAAATATAGCATTTAAACATACCTCAAATTGGTTTTCTGTTTTACTTTCTTGATTCCTTAAATATCCTTTTTTTGTAATTTAGTCATGCTACTGCGAATTCTAGTTCTGTATATGATATATACCCATGTAAAAACGGGTACCTACCCATAAGTAAAAATCTGAATATATTTTTTAAAACCATATCAGCCATCGAGCAATGAACCAATAGGAATCCGTTTTGCAGTTGACAAACGGGTATTTTTAACATTTATGTATTACATGGATACTTCCCTAGATGCAATGAAGTTAGCCGTCCATATGAACACTAATAAGAAAAAAATATGAACAAAAACAACAACTGACAAAAAAAATCTATTAGGGATTGTTATTCCTTTTTTTTTTTTCTTTCGGAAATAGAATATTTTAAAGAAATCAAGGTAATTAGTCAGAAGCGGTCAAGTGATTTCTTTGTTATTTTCGTATGAATTTATGTGATTTATGATCGATGATGTTAGCTATAGAAAACGAATTTATAAAGGAGACTCTAATTATCACCAAACATATTCATAGAATTTATAATCGAAAATGAGTTACGAGTATATGAAATGAAGTACCAATATGTCTCTGTTTTGTCATAAGGAAATGGAACTTTCATAATTAATGATATACTTTTCAATAAAAAAAGTTCTCAAGGAGCGCTTTACTCAAGGACTTTCACATGGAGCTGTCATTTGTTCCTGAATATGTTGTATGTTTTACATATATATTAATATAAAGGTCATTTAAAGTCAATTGAAAATATATGATTTGGAAATGAGGATGATCTAAGGGGTATGTAATTAATTATTAGTTTAAATACTGATTAGAGATGTATTCTTCGAATTGTGTTTCTTTGAAATCAATACCATGAGGACTCAAATTGGATTTGGAATCCGACTCGAAATAATATGAACTCAGAATTATAGTTGTTTGACCTTTTTCGATAAATTTCAGCTCGCATAGATTCCAACATTTTTAACATAAATATGTATAAGGTCCAACATAGCTCTTCAAAGGAAGTCATTATATAAATATGTAATAGTGTTGGGTTTCGGTCTGGAAATCCTAAACCCGTCTGAGACCGTTATATTTTTTGTTGGACCGAATGAGTTCTGTCCAACAAAAAAACTCGGGCTGGACCGGTCTCATATAAAAATTCGGTCTAGATCGGCCAAAGGAAAAATTTGGTCTAGTTCGATCCCCAGATTTTACAGATAAATTGTTTATAACATGACATACAATGTTTTTTCAAGTACAATGACGTTATACGAAGTTTAAACAGAGATAGCTCGGATTAATTTTGATCCCGCCGTCCATTATATGTATACAGTATTTTTCTAGAACTTATCGTGTACTTTTGATATTTAAAAAAAAAATGAATGACAGTTGATCTAAAAAAAATAGTCTCTCATAATATATGAAACCGAAAAAAATCGATCCATGGTCTGAGACAGCGGTCTGGAACAAAAAATCGGTCTAGAAAAAATCACTTAAGACCGAACCGAAAAAAAAAAATCGGTGCTGGACCAAGTTTCAACACTAGTATGTACTCTACATAGAGAAATATAGACTGTTTGAGGATACTGTTTTTGCATGATTTGATGCTAGCTGTTAGCGGGATAACTTTATATATATATATATTAATAAAGCAATATTTGTCTGTCTGAATGTATATGACAACAAGTTACCGGATGCAATGTATATAGTGCTCCATGATGTATATCATGAACTTATTTTGATCTAAGAAATAATAATATAGTCGTACTAATGAAATATTTTAGGTGTGTGCATATAGCATCGAACGTGAATCCAAGCAGCACTGTATGCAGTACTGCCTGGATAAGTATATATGCTTGGTAATCTTACTGTATTACAAAGGAAAACAAAAATTTATTCATTCTTCAATAACTGATATGAAATCATACGAAAACAGCGCTCTAAAAAATACTTTGCAATCAAATTATATAACTAATATATTAAATATATGTATATTTGTACTGAATACTTTACTACTTGTTTATAAATATTTGTGTACTTTTGTGATTATTTAACAGACATCAATCCTAAAACCATAAAAAGTAACCAATTTGCCTTGCATCACATGTTATATTTTTTCTTTAATAATTTTGAGTCTTTGTTACATCCTTTTATTACTGAGCTGTAAAATGCTTAACTTAAAAACATTCATTTAGAGACTCGTTTTATTTTATTTGCCTCATTCAACTTTTTGATTGTATTATAATTAAATTATAATACAATCATAATCCAAAGCTCACATTAATAATGTTGTTAATACTAATGGAACAAAGGAATAATAAATCATATGAAAATGAAATGATGTCATGAGTAGGAAGCGGTAATGTAAAAAAAAAACACACAACTAATGGATCACTTTAGTTATAATCATTTCATAAAAGTATCCTATGTAACATAACAAGTTTATTAGCTATAATGTGTTGTCAAGTGACGTAATCATTCTGAAAGTCCGCCATCTTGAATCAAACATAAACAACCAAATTAAAAATAAATAAACTATCTTGCTTTCTTAGCACAAAAAGGGCATCCACAGGATAATATATATATTTTTTTTTTTTTTGGGGTGGGGGGCTTGGTTCTTGGAAAAAAATTATTATTTTTATTAAAAAATTTCAAAATCTTTAGCTATAAAAAAAAATTAATATATTTTGGGGAAAAAAAATCCAAATATGAAATGTTTTGGGGGAAAAAAAAATCCAAAATTAAATTTCAGATATTATATTTTGCGGATTTTTTAAAAAAAATTCATAGCTATTCACAAAAAATTTAAATTACGAAAAAATTTCTAATAAAAAACAAAAATTTCTTAACTTGAGGGGGGGGGAATTTAGGCCCTCCAGCCCACCCCTGCAAGCGTCCCAGACAAAAATTTGGTCTGTTTCATTTCAATGTCAGTAAATATAGTATTCATGTTGCAATTTTCGAGCAATAATGTGTTTTTCATCTTTAAAAAAGAAAAAGGATCTATTCAAAAATTGTCTTCAAAGAAAGAAAGTTTTAATAAAATTTCATCAAATACAATTAAAAAATTATTCAAATTTTAAAACGTTACTTAGTTGGGAAGCAACATTGAAATGAGTTTTTATAGCTTATTTGAACGACAAAAGTTTTAATCATTTATTCTTTGTAAATATGGGAATTTCCATTATTCACTTGTTATTCAATAGATTTTAAATTTGATAAATTATTGTATAAGCTTATACTGGGCCAAATAGGCTATATTTTTGCGTTTTTATGTATGTAGAATATAATATTGGACTGAGAAAGTAAAAAAATTAACGTTGATTTCATACGTGTGTAAAAATACAAACAAAGTTGCAAAACTATGTACGGTTAAGACCAATGGGAGAAGTAGGGCTGACAATCAAAAGAAAAGAATGGGTCAAATGTATTCAATTGATATTTTAAAAGTAAACTGGAATATATTGATTCTAAAGTGCTAATTTTATTTTTTTAAATACCTCATTATTGTTAATCTTAAGTATAATAATGAGCCTAATTATGAGATATGAATAAGAGTCATCAAAATGAGGTTGTTTGATAGTTCCAGGTAGATTTAGTTATAAACATCTAATGGTTTAGGATGTTTATCCAAAGATAATTTCTTAGTAAAAAATAAAATAATTTAAGAAGTGTAAATAATAATCTATAACTATTTTGATTTATTATAACAAAGTTATTACTCAGTGAATTAAAAAACCGTTCAAATAATGGCTATGGTATTAATAGTATATATAATTATTTCAATATTTTTTTGTTTCAAATTCGTCTATTGTGTTTATTAATTTAGTATAACTATTTATGTCGCTAATTTGCATTATGTTGTTACTTTTTTTGTATCTCGCACCATATGATGACAATGCTTTATTACGATACCAATAACCAATAGGCAATAATGTAAATCCAGTGAGTATTTTAGCTGGCCCGTTAATTTGTAATAGGTAGTAAAAAGAAGGAATTTTCTTTTCCTTAGCAGTTGCCTTTATTATTTAATTACCGAGTAGTGAACATCCTTTCCTATTATATATTCCAAACCTATTTGAACGCTCGTTTGTGCTCATAAAAGACCCTTAAGATTCGTTGCAGAGTTATAATTGTAAGTCCTTGTTGGACTCAGAGTAGAATTGGGGATCGACATCAGAGTAATTCTTGCAAATGTCCTTGTTTATGTCCTTTCTCCTTCCTCTCTTGTCACAGGTGATTGTAGCTGATCTATTGGAATGCCATGAGTAGTATTCTTTCTCTCCTCCAAAACATACTTCAAATATTTAAGGTTACCCTTTTGATTTTCGGTTTCTTTTTATTTAACATGCCCATTCTACACTGAATTTTTATCATTGCTAATAAGCAACAAATTGAAATACAAATGTGGATTTGAAACACGTATATAGGGCGTATCCCTGCCCAATACCATTCATTCCCTATTTATAGTACGTTTTCAATCAGTGTGATCCATCATATATATTTAGTTCATTCTGCTTTTTGTAAACTTAGCAAATAGTTAATTTTCATACATTCCATATAATTGCCTTATTAGCAAATTAGCATAACATTTACAGTATAAGAAAAAAGTAATCAGCATTTCCTGATATTTAATAATGATTATAATTTACATTCTATTTATAAAAAAGAATATGATTATTACTTTAATTGGCCGCCCCTAATACGTTTTAAGAGCAACGCCCTACATTCATAGCTAACTAACATGAGTTTCAATCCTATTAAACGTCTGTTTTTTTTTGTATGATTGTTAATTATATATAATATGAATGTCTGTTGTTGTTTTTTTACTCTTCAAATGGCCTCATACTTAGGCCTATGATTAAAAAGTAATTACCTCTCATGACAAGCTGCTTCTAATTTGATGGAAAAATTATATTCAAAGTTTACTTTGCTGTATGACTCGCATTCGTATTAGCATCTGCGAATATAAAAATTTGCATTTATATTTAATCAACTTTTTTAGTTATTCGATACATCATTACAGTATTCAATTAATACTTATGATATATCGAATATCTCAAAATACATGCAAATATGAAGATGCGGATATTAACTTTTAGAAATATGAGATTATTCGCAGTAAGTTAACATTTATAATCAAATCTTAAAATAGGAATTAGAATCTGTCCTTCAATTTTCTTAGAGTGCCTTCAGATGTCATCATATTTACTGCTATAGTATCTCAGTTTAAGAATTGAGTTAATTTAGTAAAAATTGATACTATCTTACATGCACGAGAATACTTTAACATAATTCTTAAACTTCCATTAGTGAACTGAAATATAATACACTCCAATATTTATAGAAATATTTCTTATTTTCATAAATCTACATTTGATTCCCAATACTTTTTTAGTATGCTCTTGAAACATTAAATCTGATTATATTTAATTATTTATTTACTTTGATCATAGTTATTTAGGCAAGGGTTTCTAGTGTTTCGGTCCCCCCCTCGATCTTGAGTTTTACATATCATCTTGGTTCTTGGATTCTAGATCAGAAAATGTATATAATCATGGGATTAGCGTATATAATAACCTAATAAAGAACAATTATATGATATTTTATTTACTTAATTGATTCAAGTCTCGTTACTAGTAGATACAGTCTTATGCTATATATGACATACAAGTTCAAAACAGTTTCTTTGTTTCAGATCAAATACTGAAGTCTGCTGAACAGTCAGAAATCGATATGTTGTATGTATAATAACAAATATATAGGCATGTATGTTGTATAACTACGATTGGTTTAAGCTAGATGGCGTTAGAAAGATTCAATTTTGTACTAAAACTTTTTTAAGACAGTTTTGTGACTGTTGAACTCTGTATAGTTTGAGCGTACGTCAAAAATGGACTCCAATAAAGAGAAACCACGTCACATTTCACAGTTTTTCTTCGTAAAAGGGTAAAATGCAAGCCAAGTGTCAGAAAATGTGAAAAGTGTTTATGTTCTTGATACAAGATCATCCAATCAGACGCACCGTTTTGGTTATGTCGATTCCGTTCTGGTAATTTTAATGTCAAAGATGCACCACAATCTGGTGGGCCAATTATCGAAAATGTAAAAATAATGGATTTTTTGTACCACACATTCTACTTTAAAGATTATTGTGTGATCAACCCTCAGCTTGATGCATTTTTTTTCCTTGATTGCAAAGCCATACATTCATATCTGGTTTATATTACAAATTTATATTGTTTTTTTCTGTTGAAACCAGGGATTTAATTAATTACCTTTCTATAATTTACAGGAGTTTTCTAGAAGATAGAGGAAGAAAATCCCTACCTAAGTACATATAGTTGTAACTGACTACTTCATGTTGACTTTGCTTCATTTTCTTTTTATAAAGGGCTATATTATACCTATGTGTATTTATTTAATTCATGGCCTAACTGTTGTTTTTAAATGCATTTAACCTTATTGTTTTAATCGGTTGATAGTTCTTGCTTTTTGCTAGCTCATAATGTAACTATTATATATGTGTTAGTAGTATGTAGTTATACGCCTATTATTGCTAAATAATTGCTTGTACATACAACAGGAGAGAAAGTTAACTAAATGAATGAAATGAATTGTTTGTTTTAAATATACATAGCTGGAGTATCTGCTGGACGGAAGGGGCGCTATAATATGTAAGTATATGCTATTGGTCACTCTTCAGAAATTCAAATAGTATGTAAAAAAAAGAAATTGAAATTTAACGTAAAATAATGTTTGGGAGGAGAGAAGCTCAGCTGTCATGACGTTTCATTAAATCAGCTGCAAGCAGCTATAAGGTGAAGGAAATAAACACAGACTCAACTTTGTATCTATTAATGATGCAAGCAGGAATTACAATCCTCAATTCTACTACGAGTCCAAAAAGGACTTACTCTTATAATTCCACAACAAATCCTTAGAATTACTCTTGGACAAGGAAATTTCGTTTTATAGCTTTGCCTATGTATATAGTTTCTTTTTTGTAGACTTTTGAACAAAACCAAAAAAGAAGGATTTACTCTGTTTGCAATGTAAATATATTTTTTTACTTTGAAAAAGAAATTTATAAATGGATTAACCAATTGTTGCAATTAAATCATTTTAAGAAATGATTTAGATATCATTTGATATCTAGAGTTAGGAAAAAGTGTTTATCCATAAAAACCACGTTTGATGTCTTTTTGAGCATGTAAATTTTCATTTAAGTAGATTATGAAGATAACTTGATTATTGTGATGATGACTTTGTGTCGGAGATTACAATACAATGGGACATGACAGACTAAAAATAATAAATGTTTGCAAGATGACAAAGAAGTACTCAGCTATCGTAATACATATACAAGTATTCAAAATACTAATAAACACAAGATGACACTATTATCCTCAAGTGTGAAAACACACTACTAACGAATATACATGAAAAGGGATATGTGTAAAGAAAAAACTAAGTTTATTTATTAGAAAAGGAAAAACGGACGATGCGTTTTCTCTTTTTTCTTTTTCATTCCGTATTTAATAAGTCCTCCCTCTAAAAGAAAAATTATTGCCAATCTTTGGTTTGAATTTTATAATAAATAATATACATGAATTTAAATATAATTATAATATTTCCCAATACTTCTGCTTTTTTAAAAGCAGAAGTTTGCTTCTTTATAGCTGTAATTCATTTTCCCCAAAATTAAATGACAAGCAGCTGATATAAATAAGGTTCTCATTCCGTAGTACCATGCGTCTTGCTCCTGCATTCTCCTCGCGCTCTTAAAAAAATCAATTTCTAGTTATGCAACACTCATGCCCATTGCTTTACAATTCAAAGATCTCCCATGTCAGAAAATAAAGTAGTCATAAATCAAAATGAGTGAGCTCATTTACATACAATAAGATATTGATTTTTATATATGTTTTGAACATTTTTTTTAATTTCAGTTAATTGAGTGCATGTCCCCGAATGAAGTTCAAAGTAGAAACGACTGATTTAAGTACACAAACTATATCTAAGTGTATCCCACTGAGTGATTGCTGATGTATGATGCAGAGCATGAACTCTTCCACCTGAGTCCTGATATGCCCCACCAGACCCTTCGTCACTCCGGCCATATTTTTTCCTCCATCAACTGTAACAGCTCCAAGCTGATTCCACTGAAGGCTATAGTCCTGCAAATCTTCTTTCATCTCCATGAAAATGCTGTTCCATGCAATCTACAAACAGCTGCAAACTCTTTGGCTATTTTTTTGGCCTTGAGTATCAATGTAATTTATGGTACGTGGTTTCACTTTTAACTTTCATAGTTTTTATTATTGTATGAAAATTAATTATCCTTTATTGTTAAAAAAAAAAATTGGTTATTAGTTTTATAACTCCCCAAGAAATGAAATTGGTTGCAAAAAAGGTATATAGCACATAAATAAATTAATTATAATCAATCAACCCAATGTGAATTGGCTTTATCGGAGTGACTAAAGAAAGTAAATTTGCTGATTATCCATTAATTATCCAAAAAGGGCATCCACAGGATATATATATATATATGTATTTTTAAAAAGTGATTACCCAATTGGGTAAATGCGTGTATATTTGATTTTAAAACGCCAATTTTTAGATTAAAAAAAAAACAATACATATTTGTAGATAGGTGATGATGATAGGTAGAACCTGACGATTTATATAATTAAAAAAATAATAATTATCTATAGTGAAATGAAAGGAAGTTGTTCACAAATCAATTATAATGAGTTCATCAATGCCCAATCCTCGTATGATCCGTCAGGGAGATACATCGGAATGATAATGGATATTTTCCTTTGCTTAAGCTCTTTCATTGCAATTTGAAGGAGGTCCGTCTCTCCTTCCAGCTCTACCATGACAGGAGCACACATAGCTGTTTGAAGTGCTCTGGTTCCTAATACACTGGCCCGTTCATATTTTGTCATATAGAGCGTTGTTGTACGCTTCTGTTTACTTTTAGAATTCCCTGATGATGGATCCGCCTCATTATCAGGAATATTGTCGGCATCAGCATCATCATCAAGATTACACATTTAATGAGGTTCATCGACCTCTTGATAGTCGTCACCGAAGTCGTTTTCCTCATATTCATCCCCCATATTTGAAGCTGCTTGATTATTTGTGAGAGACACGTATTATTTACTTGGTCTATTCAATTTCATATATTATTATTATTTTTTTTTTAATTTCAAATATTAATAAATTGGTAAAAAAAAATTCAAAATTTCACAACTATTTACGAAGAATTAAATTTTCTGAGAAAAAAAAATTTCAAATATTAATTTTTATAAAAAAAGTTTCAAAATCCACAGCTATTTACGAAAAATTAAAGTTTCTGAAAAAAAAAAAAAAATTAAAATATTAAATTTTCTTGTAAAAAGCAAATATTCCTTAATTTTGGGGAGGGCTACAGCTCCTCCAGCCTACTCCCTCCTGACGCTCCTGCAAACTGATACCTTGCGTCCAAGTGAGTTCCAGCTATGATGAAGTATATTTCTATAAATATTAAATATACTAACTGTCCTGTTGAAGTCCACATGAAAGAACCACCCGACACCTTGGCATAATAAAAAATATTGGGCTTAATTGATAGATACCTTTTGTTTCCTTGAATGTGAAAAATGTATAATATATGATTTGATAAAACCAAGTCATTGCTACAAAAATCGGGCATTCATGAATTTAAGTTTGATGCTTTATGAAGGCATGTTTCCATCGGTTATAGGAGGATTCGTCATATAACAATTTTGCCTTTTAAAGTTTTCGCCTTGTGACGCTTTCACCTTTTGATATTTTAGTCTTCTGCCATTTTGGCTTTGTTCTGTTTTACCTTGCATCATTTTTGCCTATATACTTTTTTGCCTTGGATAATAATAGAAGGAATACTAATTCTTCTAGGTTTGGTAGTGCCATTTTATCCTAATATTCCATCTTAAATAAGTTAGAAAGATAAGTTAGACAATCACAATTGCATTCACATGCAGTACCTTGCTTATCAAAAGGCCATGAAGATATATTGAAATTTCTACTTGGATCAAGGATTGTACTAGAGTTATAGATCAAAATGGAGACCTCGTCCATGAAAGTATGCATGCATTTGTGAATCTGATATATAATATATCTATATATTTCATTAACTTATCACAATAAAAGATTGTTCTGTTCTTATCCTATTCAATCCTCAAAGCTCGATTACTCTATACCTGAATTCATCTGGTTCTTGTTTTAATCAACCCCTAAAAAGGATATTGTATTTTGGAAGGATATTTTTTTCTTCCTTTCGTTCTGATCCAAAATCCTCATAGTAATATGAAAATGTTTATTTGCCAGAAAGAAACCAGTTAGTTCACACATACTATCACAAAATATGCATGAGATATAAAAACACAAGATTTTAAGTTAATTTACTCCTGAGGCACTGGGAAGGAAGCACAAGTGAAAGGTCGAAGTAATTGTGATAAATTAATGAAGTGTGTACATAGATATATATCCAGAATCGGCTTCGGGTACTCGAATTTTACGGATCTTTAAAAATATCCGAGTTTTTTTTTCCTGGATCTTAATAAGCTTATAGCATTGATTAATATTCTATTATTCCCTTATAATTACCGTTTTATCACTAAAGCTTGTGTATTTAGTGAGATATTTATTGAAATGAATCAGTGTTACTTTGATAGTCTTACTTGAGTGTTGTCCCAGTCTTGTTTATTTAATGGTATACAACAAATACTGAATCTTATATTTTG
Organism: Lepeophtheirus salmonis; assembly: GCF_016086655.4. NCBI lineage: Eukaryota > Metazoa > Arthropoda > Copepoda > Siphonostomatoida > Caligidae > Lepeophtheirus > Lepeophtheirus salmonis. The sequence goes on along the minus strand of NC_052138.2, from coordinate 10,510,854 downwards.
AAAAAATATATTTTATCTTTTTTAAACGTAGTATTTCTATAATTAGTGCTTAAAGCAGTTGTATCAGATGGTTATTCCAATTTTATTATATAACAAAAACAAACAATTAATAAAATTTGAAACAATTTTCAGTCTAATTTTGGTTTCAGATCTGGATCAGAAGGTTTTGGTACCCAAAGTTTGTACAAATATTTACATTTAAAGGTCTTTACCGATCCTGAGCCGAGAAAATGTGAATATGTTTATTTTTAATGACGTTATTATTTAGAAATAAAAACAAGCAGCGTATGGCGTCACTGACAAGACAATAATGCGTTTGGAATTCTCAAGTCACAAAGTAAACACGTCCACTAGAATGTATACAGGCGGGGTACAATGTTTTTGCAAATGCAGAAGCCAAATTAAATCACGGTGACGTTATCAGGGGTGTTGGGAAGGGAGAAGTGTTATACTTTATGACAAAATGTTTATTTTTATATAAATGCCAAATTTAACAAATAACTTTACTTTATTTTTAAAAATTTTTTGTAAGGAATAAAGTTTGATCGAATAACCTTTTTTTTAAAAGATAAAGCGAATAAAATTTTTATAAATTTGTATTGAATTGCTTAAATTATAAAAATTTCTCAAAATTGGGGGGGGGCAGAAATGTTCCAATAGTTCCGGCGCCAATGGCCCGGCAATATTTAAGGCCATTTCTATCACAAAGCCTAAAAGTTGAATTTAAAATAAAAACTTTTTTTTTATTTCAATGACATAGTTTTATCAGTTCATATATACATATATTCACACTCAGGGAAGCAATATTTATCCATTAAGGCTAACTTATTTGAGTGTGCTGGGTTTCCTTTAAGTCAGACGTAAAAATTTATTTTAAATATACATATGTGAGTATGATGTAACTTTCAAGGATTATAATATTCAAAATTTATTTCTGATAAAAATCAGAGGAAGATAAAAAAATAATAATGATGCAATGAAAAACACATTCAGGAACCCAACTCCTTGAAAAGATGTCAGTTTGTCAGAGTGAGTTACATATTATATTCATTAAGATATATTTACAATTAGATAATTAAATATTCAACAACCGGCTTACTTTTCCCTTCATAGGCACATATTATTTACATAAGGAGTAAACAGTCATTTACTAAAACAATTCCTACAATTTATTATCCTAATTAAGTTAATCATGTAGGAACTTTTTTTCCCTGGATTTTTTCCCAAGCCTTGGATCCTTCTATATTTGGTGGGAAGGATCTTTTCTTTCTTAATGCCTACAATAAACATACATAAATAAGTACATACTATGTACTTAGATTTGAATATCTTATTTACATGTTATCTATATGAGTAAAACAAAGTTTGTCTGTAATATAAGAAATATTCAAAAAAATCACGTTGGATGCGAAAAAGTTGATAGTAAAACAAGACGGAAGTAGTAAAAATGTGTAAATGCAGCATACAAAGATCCTGCAATAATTTTTTGTGAGAACCTTTTCTGTAACATTAACTTTGTTCAGTAGATATTGTTCTTTAAATTATATTCGTGATATTTTTGGAATAATTAATTGGGAGCCCCGCATTTAGGAATATATTTGATCACTAATAATAAATTATTAAGGTAGGTATTTTCCTTCATTCACTCTTTATTTTTTATGCGAGAAGTTGGGATATAAAGAGAAAAGTACAATAAATCAAATTCAAAGTGAGAATAGACCATGGTCCATGAGTCATGGTCTACTCTCAATGACTTATCAGAAACAAAAAAAAAAGGAAGAAAGAAGTTCCACTGGTTATTACTTGTTTAAATTGAGTGACCGAATTCAATTTATGATGAACGTATTTAATGTGACGATTACTTTAAAATCAATTTGTGTGGCTTTATATTGATAAAATTCATAGAAAATATGCGTTATCAAAAACTTAACACCTCTTGCAATATTATTATTCTACCAGATTAAAAATATATTTTAGGCTTATGTGTAATTTTTTATCCAAGAAAATTATCATAGTAATTTTTTATTAAGTAGAAAAGAAAAATGGAAGTTTTCTCGTTTTTCTCTTTAAAATTCGAGGATCATTTGCCTCTACACATATATAGTTTAAAAAGAAGCCTTATAGTATATGTGTTTGTAATTCTTAATAATTTTATCTGTATGTAGGAATGTATGTTTGGATGTTTGAAAAAAGGCATTTTGGGTCTATGATATAGCAATGTAGTCATATTAATGAAATTTTGCGGGTGTTTTGCACATAGCTGTGAGGCTGCACTTTATACAGGGTGGGCATTTTAAATCCGAAAAAAATTGAGCATAATGTATTACAATATATTTCCCAAAAATAATTCCACAATTCTTGAATATTTTGTTCTTATATATAGGGATCCATAGTGAAGTAATTCACTCAAACTAACCACCTCCAGCTTCAACCACAGCCTCCAACCTGGCCTTGAACCTGACACATGCCTTCATATGGAACTACTCGTCCATGTTGGACACTGCCTCGGCAATGCCTCCCAAAAACCACCAGTTCTATCCAAAATTTAGACATGTCTCTCAAAACGCCCAAGTAGACGTTCTTGGCGATATTTTGCCCCCTGGCGAAGAAGTGCAGGCTCAGAACAATTACCCTCGCTCGAAACAAAGAGGAAAACGTATACCGAGGCTGGAAACTTGGTGCTTCTATGATTGGGACATTCTCAGGGTTGTTTGAAATCTACCTTTCGTTCCTGTTGTTGACCTTGAGATCCACGCAAAATATATTTTTGTCAGAGAAGAACCGAATCCTGCCAGCCGCTAAATGCTTAAGAGAGATTAGGAGCTTTGAATCTTCCACATTTTTTTCTTATGTGTGTATGTGTCATTTATTCGTGTCCATGCCGTTGACCAAAGAAGACCATATTTTGCACGGGTGCCTCTATCGAAACTGCTAAGCTAAGACGAGGGAGACAATATTTTTAGGGGGGGGGGGCGTATACTGTACCCAAAACACAAAAACCATTTTTGCAGCCTAAAGAGACTGGATAGGGAGTTCAGTTTTAAATCAATAAGTGATTGGCGTTTCAAGAAACAACTATATCAATAACTACATTTTCTAAATTTATTAGAAATCAAAAAAGTTATGGGCAAAAAAGAAATCGACGAAAATTGATATTATGTTTTTTTCAGGTGCAAAAAGATGAACTTCCTTTATAATATTGGATTAGTAAAAAAACTTTTTGTAGAAGTTTATATGGAGATTCGTTTGCATATAAATTTGACTAACAAAATTCGATGTTTAACTGAAATATCTGTCATTTTCTGAATAATTTTTTTTCCTTTTTCTTCTCAATTTTGTTCCATTTTTTCATCAGACGTCAAATTTGACTTTTTTAAAAAGAAATGCCACAAAGTGATACATTTTGGACTTAAAATTTTAGACTCCAACAATGTATAAAAGTATCTTCAATTACCAGAACATTTTATTACAAAAATTTTGTGAATATTTGCAAAAATGAATCAATTATCGAGTGTTATTTTTTCTACAATATTATTCTTCATATTTTTTTTTTTTGCAAGTACAAAAAAAATATTGGTAGGTTTGTGTTTCTCTTTACAATTCTAATTTTATTTAGCCCTCATTTTTGTTTCATCCTGACGAAGAAAAAATATAGTAAAAAGTAAAAATTTCGTGATGAGGTGGTTTCTACAGACCCCCTCCTAAGGCACCCCTGTTCAGAGTCCTCAACACTGACAACTGATCAACTAAACTGTTTAAATATGAAGTATATATTTTTGGTCATCGAGTAATCAATATATTTTATTTAGAAATGCATAAATCTTACATCAAGACAGGGGCATCCTTATTTTTAATTTCAAAATCAAATGACCTTTTTAAAAAAGAGATCCTTAAAAAAAATTCACATTAAATTTTTTTCTTTCAATCAATAATTTTTTTTGATTAAAATAAAAATTCAGTTGGCGAGCCACAGACCCTATAGAACGTCCCATGCATATACGCCCCTGCAATATATCGCACTGTTCTTAGTGGGAACCCCTGAGCCCTGAAATCTATGGAAGCTGAAGGGTAAAGGATTTACATGTTATTTTTTTACGTTATAAGCAGTTGTACTCTGTCTTACTTCTCCATGCCAGATTCCATTTCTAAAAAGTATCAAAATGAATATGGAAGCACACTATAAAAAATACCATAGAGGAGACGCTAAATATTTATCACGTCCAATCCGAGTGGGGTATCAAGGGTTTTTGGGAAACATATACAGGGTGAGAAAAGGGGTAAAAAAATGTACTTTTTACTGGACATCATAAACGTATAACCCCTAAAAGTGCTACATAAATTTTCTGATATAACTTCTCTACAAGTCAATAGTAAAAAAATTACCAAAAGTTGTTAACATCAAATATTTTATATGTTAAAGTCAGCCAAATGATGTGCAATGTCAATATATGTAAAGTAAATCTTTACTATAGAAAAAAAGAGCTACATAGAGGCCAAAGAGAAGATGTAATGATGATTAATTGATTGAGAATATTATATTAGACAGTATTCCGTGCGTGCTATTTTCATTTATCCACTAGACATTCTAAATTAATTTTGATTTATATAATAATAGTATAATTACTATGTATCTTTGAAGGGCTGACTGTTGAATCATTTAAGAGTACTTTTTAATATGTTATTTGAAACTAGCGAATGTACCCGGCATTGCCCAGAGTTATTAAGCATCGACGAGCATACATATTTGGTTTTAATAATATAGAAAATTACACTGCAATAAATCCTTGTTCTTACCATTCGTTTATTATGAGCACACTCACACGTAGATACTCGCTCAATAATTAAATATTCTTTCCTCAAGAATAAAAAATAATAGTATGATTTGATTATATAATACTAGAAATCAGTATTATATGATGATCATCCAGGGAGTACTTTAGCTCGATATTAAACTTCATCTAAAGTCATATTCATTTTTTTAAATTGAAGTTGAAAATACTCAGCGATTTTTTTTCTTGTTTAATATGTGTTCACTAAATGCCTGCGAGATTCCATTTACTTTATTAGACTCCATTTTTTCTTCTTCTATATTGGTATATGAATCACAAAGTTCCATTTTTTTGTTTTTAGCATAAATTTTTTCCCAAGTGAAACAATTTTACGAGAAAATAGGGGTAAAAATTTTTTAGGAATTTATTTTCTCAAAAAGGTACTTTGGGCCAATTATGCAGCAGATGAAATTTTTTAACTCTTACCTATTTTTTGAAAAAAATCAGGAAATCAAAAAAAATATATATATAATCCTACATACATAAATGAATTACATTTTATTCGCTATATGTCTCTAAAGTTGAATCAGTATTTTTTTAAATACTTTTTCATAACAATTAGCAACATTTTTTGCAAACGAACAACACTTAATTCAGTAAAATTGTTTTATTATTCAATCTGTATTGATTATTAAATTTCCTAATTCCTTCAATGGAACATCCTTCTAGATTGAAAAATGCAAGAATTGAGGTTAGTATAATAATCAAGGTATGCAACTTCTTTTTATTAATAGGTGATTCAGAAATAATTATTCGAATTAAAAACATCCCAATATTAGGTATATTTTATCACTACACATACCCCAAAAATACATGTAAAACATAAATAATAATTAATTAATCAAAGGATAAATAGATATTACTACATTTTTAACTTTTTTCCATAAAAATATCATGTAGTCATGTACTTTTATTTCCTATGTTCAATTAATTAAAAACATGGTAAATGTAAGAATTAATTCATTATCAATCTGTTATTTAAAACCATATTTCTGATATATTGGGATTGTTTTTTAAATTATATGTTGAATATTTTCTCCATTACAATACATCTTAGTAAAGTCAATTTAAATTTTAAACTCAGTCATTCCTCGAATAATTTTCCAAATAGTAATTTTGACGGAATAGATTTTAATATAACATTTTGAATTTTGCATAATTATTCAAAACAAATGCTCAAAAATGTGTACTTAATTGATAATATATTCCTGTAGATATTTACGTTTCCCCTAGAAACATACTCTATTTGGTATTTTATTTCACTATTTTTGAAAGAAATATCAGTATTAGAAGAAGATAAGTCAATTATGATAATTCCACTCTAAATTTTACGTGAACCACATTGGATTTTTGGTTTCAAAATGAAGGCCACAATCCAGCAAAATTCCTTCTTCTGTCTTTTTTACAAGTAATTCTATTCAATTTAATATTTTTCGAAGACTTTATATATAATCAAGCAAATTATAATTCCTTAACAAATTTAATTGTGTAATAAGATATTCTTCTAGGTCACTTACACTAGATTTCTTAATACATTGTTAACTCTAATATTTTTTTTCAAAATTAAGAATTTGATGGATCAAAATAAAAGGCAAACGTTGATATGTTGAAAAAACGAAATTCCAATTCATCACTCTGCAATTTACTATCTAAGACGTTATTAAAGTTTAAATCATTAGATAAACATGAATTAAGATCGGCAATATTTGTTAGAGAATGAGTAAGGGTAAGACAAGTTTCTTTTGAAAAAGATAAAGATAGCAATTCAACTTTCCATTTCATAATACAATCAGAAAAAGTTTAAAAAAAGAATAAATCTGTTTTGTCCATCAGATACCTGGTCTAACTTTTTTTGTCGCATATAAGTAAATCCATAATGGTACATCAGGGTTGTCCGCCCAGATAAAGAAATTTTTACCTTTTTCCTTGAAAATTGAATAATTAAATTTTTTTCAAAAAATTTAATATTTTTTAATTGATTTTTTTTCTAAAAAATTTAATTTTTTAATTTTTTTTCAAAAAATTGAAGTTTCTGTGAATTTTTTTTTTTTTTTTTTTCCAAAAACCAAAAAAATCTATATATATTTATAATCCTGCAGACACATCTCTATAAATATTGAATATCTTACTTATTATTGTCCAAAAATTTGCAGTATCCATCAATTCATTTTTTTCATTTATTTATTTAAATATAAGTACATTTATTGAACTCCCATCACAAAAATTATCCGCATGTTGTACCGTGGTTTTTTTCTAAATCTAAATGTTTCAGGATCTATTTACCTTCGTCCTCCAAAAAATGAGCGTATTTTTACACCATTTTTGAACAATGTTGTCCTCTCTTGTAAATATAAAGCTGGGTATGTAGTTAATAACACCTCATTCTACACTTTATTATTTGTCTTTGTAATAATTATTGAGGCAGAATTAAAATTTTTAATTCTACTCATCACATTCTATAGAGTCAGTGATGTTCTAATTTTTCTCCATTACAAAATAATTCAAATTTAAATCGTCAAAAATTATGATTCCAAAAGATATTCAGGTAATCTTTTCAGAAAAAAATGAATAAAAAATTCACTGATTGACTAAAATCAATTCCTTTAGGAAGATTTTCCTTCAACAATTTAAAAACTAATTCACCAAATGAATTATCCTTTACTTGACTGATTTGTTTTTCTCTTTGTCGAGACAATATTCTTCTGCTAATTTGAAATTTTTAGCTGTTTGATAGATTATTTTTTTATTTGTTGGAGATTACACATTAATCTTCAGTTTTCTGTTAATGTTTCCATTAATGGTTGGATACTAATCACTTTCTAAAAAAAGGAAGGAAGTAAACAATAGAATGGGGTTTTGGCAACTACGAACATTCATGTGGAATCATTCTTACCCATTTTTGAGGATATTTGGAGGCTTTGGAAAATGATAAATCCGTACGTCTGGCATCTATGACCTTATAAATATATAATTTAAACTTTTACAATATTTAAAAAAAAGAAAAATTACCCGGAGGATTCGATAATTATGTGGATGCTCTTCTTCGAATGTTGTGAAGCTTTGATGAAGACAGAATAACTCTTTTCAAACATGACACACGACCAAAGGAATATTTTTTCCCCAGAATATTTAATTGGGAGTATTGTTTATGAACATTAAACACGTTCTCTACCCGATATTAATAAATAAAATATTTTGTTTTGTTTTGAAATCTGGAACACTTTTCCAAAAATAATCAGTTGTAATATAAAGTACTTAGCCTCTTATGTGTTTAATTTGTATAAAATTAAATAATCTTGATTTTCTATTTTATCTATTTTTTATCTTTAAATGTAGATTTAATTGTAATAAACATAAACAAAAATAAAAAACTACAATTATATGTTAAGCTGTACGGAAAAAATAGGAAGGATTTTATTTAATATATCAATCATGGAATTGATTACATGAATATGCCAGGAAATTCTGTATTAGGTGCAACTCCAGTATGCCTATGATTTAATGTATAAAATTATTCTATTGTCCATTGGTATAATTCTTATTACTTAGTTGACAATTTCTTAGACAAATGTAATATATATGTATTAGAATGTAACGAAATCATCAAAGATGGGATTTTGTTAATGTGTGATATATTTCATTTTGCATTTTATTCTTGTAAACATGAAAATAAACATAAAAAAAAAAAAAGGTCCTTGAAAGATGGTTTTTGATATGAAAAATCTTTAAAATGTCGAAAAAATGATTTTTTTGTTGTTTCTTTAAAATTATCGTAATCAATCAAGTTACATTATTTTTATTTGATTAATTATTATAAACAAAACATATATTGTTCAACAATATATGTACAACTTTTCTCTAACTTGCCTCATGGTATGAGTATTTTAGTACAAAATATGCTAAAAGATTGACATTTTTAATTTATTGTGAATATATAATTCCTTTTTGATCATTAACTTTTCAAAAATAAATTATGAATGAATAATGACTTCCATTTGTTTTTGTGTTTCCTTAATTCCTGAGATAAACATATTTGTAAAACAACAAGTATAAAATTGAGCATTAGTCAAATCATCAACGACACTTTCAGACATTTCACGCTAAGGAAAATTGTGTTTATTTTTCTGAATTTATAATCAAATTCAAAGTCGTAAATTACGTTATCACAAATAATTTTCCCAAATTTATAATAAATAAACACGTAATAGAGTTGATATTAAATTATTTATATAATCTAACACACCTTAAACTCAATGTTTGATCAATTCCATGTTCGGATAAAAAAGAAAATATAGAACTAATCGTTGATTTGGCCTCTTTTCCTACTGGAGCGAGATGCCCAATATAGAAACCTCTTTGTTCGGATATTAAAGTTACATGTTCTTATTTTTCTTTCGAAGAACACATTTCTCCATTATTATTAGACAGAATGGAAAAATGTTATGTGCAACTGGCCATGAAAAAAGAAACACTCAATTTGAATCTAATTTCAGCTCTTGATTTTCTTCAATATATTTTTAAATTTCTCTACCATTTTTACCTTTTTTTATTAGTTTACTTTTTTGGTGTGGCGTAATAACTTTGTAATCAAATGACATATTTATTGAGTTGTTCAGCTAAGGTAGGAAGTTGTATCAGGTTTTGCGAATTAATTAATTACTGAGATCCTCATTCAATAAGACCATTTATAAATACAGGATCTTTATGTGTTCTATCCAATTCCTCTTCTTCTCCAAATTGATCCATATGTATAGTTTGTTCCTTTTCATTATGTTGGAAATCCAAAAATATATCCTATTTTTTTTTCTTTTCTCTTGCTTTTTTACATTTCATTGTTTTCGATTCCCATTTTAATTTGCAACCATCTGGATTTCCTATTTGTAAGACTCTTTTTGTTTTAAGCTCTTCTCTTTGATCTTTAATAATTGCCAATTTTACATTTAAAATCTTAGATTCTCGATGACAAAGACATGCTATAATGAAAGTATGGACATTTTTTAACATTGTAACTTGCATCTGCACAGAATAAAAAGAACAATTACATTTTACAATATCGTATAATCTGTCAAGTCCATACACAAAATTGTACGAAACTTTTGATGTTTTTTCCTCTGTTTTGGGCGTGATTTTTTTTTTTTTTTTGAGAATATCCCATTTAATCTTCCAATGATTGAAGCATCAATTGTGCAGATAGAGATCGTGGTTAGATTAACATTTGGTCGTTCCATGAAGGAAGGTCAAGTTGAAGAATGCCATCCTTCAAAGAGTGAGTATCAAACTTATTTAAAGGTCCAACATAACGTTCTCAAAATAGATGACAGCATTTCAATATTTACCAAAACGTCGGCAAATTTGATTTTGGTAATTCAGAAGAAATACCAATTAATTGAACAATAGCAGATGTGTAGCAATTTTTAAACATCATTTTCCAATTATTTGACAAACTAAAGTTCACTTTGTTTCACATTTTCCTTATTCAATGTTGCATGATTGATTTTATAATATCTTTACCTGTGAATTCTTATTTCTACAAATGCTTTAAAGTTAATCACAATATTATTGAATGGTTATTATTTATGTAAACAATATCATTAATATTAATTGAAAAATGAACATTAATCATAAATATTATGCAGATCACTAAAGTTTGTATTAAGACAGTTTTTGTAGTTCAAAATTATGAATCGGTGTAATAGGGTGTCTAATTTGGCATAAATGAACAATAAAAGTATATTTATTAATAATATATTTGACACTTGGTATCAAAAAACGAGATTTAAGTACTAAAAATGAAGAGAAACGTCAAAATAAATGAGTATAATTTTATTTATTGGTAGGATATTTAGAACTAAAATACTTAGACAATGAGGCAAGTATGAGAAAGGTTGTTAATATATTGTTAAAAAAATATATATTTTGCCTATAATAATTAATAAAATAAAAATCCTGCAACATGATTCAGATCAATAATTTTAAAGTAACAACATAATTCCATTTTTTTCTACATTTTACAGATTTTCAAATCAAAATGCACACACGAAGTATCTTTTTTGGACGTTTAATGGTTATTTTCTTGTTTAAAGGAATAAAATAAAAATAAAATGTTCTGAAAAACCAAACTACCAACTTTTGTCATGACGGCACGGTCTAATTATCACAGTAGATTCTAATGTTGGGAAAAGTAATTTTGTAGTTTTTGCTTTATTTACATGCTTTATAAGAAGTGTTACAATCCTCCGATATAAGCCAATTTTGTCCCGCTCTGTTAGATAACTTGTTGCCACGAGAATCCAACTTCTTAATGCCCTTTTCGCAGAAGCCCTTGCCCCTATGGGCAAAAAACTCGGACAATCAATTTTCAAAGGTCGATATAGAGGCTAGATTTGTACCCCAAGTACATTGACCATAGAAAAGAACAGGTGGTAGCCAATTGGTGCCAGGTCCAGACTGTAGGGTGGATACATAAGAACTTCCCATCTGAGCTCCGAGAGCTTTTGGGACGTCATCAAAGATGTAAGCAGCCTGGTTTGTCTTGATTAAACAGAATTCATATCCTATTCACCAATTCTGATGCTTTTGTTAGATCGCCAGATTAAAATTATCAAGTTGTTCAAAGTAGAGGGCAGAATTGAGCGTTGGATGATCTATGTTCAGCTTCTGGGAGATGTTACGACTACTAACATGACGGTTTATCTCAATATTGTTCATAGTTTTATTGATATCTTTAAGGGCAGGGCAGAGCATGGTGCATCATTCAACTCTACTACAGCATAACAAATTTGCTCGAACCACTGTTCTGCAACACGAACCTAAAAGGTATCGGCCACGTTAACATTTAATTATTCTTGGTTACTTTCGACGTGTTTTTTCCTTTCTTGTAGTAAACATATAAATATGGTATATTTCTTCCTTTGATCATTCTATTTCGACGCACGATAATTCATCACTGAACTGGACAAGGACAATATGTCACAAAATTGTTTGTCGTATATATTCACATCTTTACAGCCCATTATCGTATGATCCGATGTGATAAAAAACAAACAAGATATGCTTTGTTAAAAAATGGCGGGAAATACGAAATTACTTTTCGCCAACTTACTATATACTTGTTGCGGTTTTACAATTAAGAATTTTTTGAACCAGTTTTTCTTGGGAACCCTTAGTTGTATAGCTTTAATAACCAATTTATTAGATTCAGCAGGCAATTTTGTATAAGTTCTGCTTACAAAACGTTGAAAATGCCCTCCCAGTACGACTGTCATTCAGCAATCATTGTCGCCCTCCGTGTAGGCGTGCGCCCAAAGAGATTATCAACCTTCTCAAGTTGTCTTCTGCCACCGTGTTCAAAGTCGAAAAGGAGTTCAAGGAATCTGGAGGAATGGGAATACCAGCAAGGAAGAAGGCAGATCGATCTGCGTACAAAATTGGCTTTCGAACAATTTGGAGATATTCTGGTCTAACAAAATTTGGCCCTTAGCTCCCTGGACTGAAACCCTTTAGACTTATTCGTGTGGGGTGTTTTGGAGAGGGACTCCAACAAGCTTGCTCACAACAATTTGGCTTCTATGAGAGCCTCCATTATCCTGATCAAGGTGTGCAGCAAGTTCTGCGCCAGGTTGGAGGCCGAAGTTGAGACTGAGGGTGGTTGGATTGAATGATTAGGTTCATGGAGGGTCCCTACGTTTGTATGTAAATGAATTTATAAATATCTTTACTGATTTAAGAAATAAAAAGGTTTATGTCCTGGTCTCGAAAATTCTTAATTGTAAAACCATAACATGTACAAATTGAACAATGAATTCGTAACTATGAAGATTCTTAGGGATTGAAAAAAAAAAATAATAATAGAGACTCAAAGAAAAATAAACAACATTTTTGATAAATTATAAAATTGCATATTATATCGAAGTATACAAAAGATTAAAAAATTTGTCAATCAAAATTTTTAAAATCAAATTATACATTATTTTTCTGGACCTTGTCTATAAATAAATGCAGACAATCTTTTATATATATATATATAACACCATTTTTGGAGCAGGTTATATATAGGTATATAATTGTTTCTTTGCATTTATTTTAAATTGAGAGATTAAAATGGTAGCCAATAGCTTTTGTTTAAACGCCTCTAGCCAAATATGGATTTCACATCCATAATATTGATTGATTATAAATCACTTGATATATATGTGCTCCCTAAAAATAAATCTCATTGTCTTTTAAATAATAAATCTTAAATGTTCAAACTGGAAGTGTCAACGTAGCTCGTCTTAAGAATCTAAATTGTTATTTCGGTAAAAAAAATGAAACACAACAACAGCATAGTCACCCTCACAATTCGAATAATGTTTGAGAGGAGAGGAGCTAAAATGTCATGGTGTTTCATTAAATTAGCTGTGAGTAGCCAGGAAATGAAGGAAATTAAAAAAAAGAACTAAAGTCCCACTCCGTATCAAGTAAGGACGTTGGCAGAAATAACTCCGTTTTCAATCCTCAATTCTACATTTCTTCCAACAAGGACTTAAACAAAACTCCGTAGCGTTACTCTCCGCCACTCATGAGCATAAACTTTTGGGGTTACACTATAATTAGAGATGGGATTTATGTAAGAGCGCGAGGAGAAGGCGGGAGCAAGACATATATTGTTACTGAATTAAGAGCATTATTAATATTAGCTTTCTGTTTTATGATTTTGGAAGGGGAAAATTAATTACTGCTATAACAAGTGAACCTTCTACATTTAAAATAACATTCGTGCAGAGAATATAAATTAATTATTTTTAAATTCATCAATATTTATTTTCTTATACATTTTTAAAATAATTAACATTAAAGATAAGGGAGAATTACTCTTTTCGAGGGAGATGTTATCACCACAACGGCCTATTAAATAATGAAAAAAAGGAGAAAAGGCACACACAACTACTGTTTTTCTTTTTCCAATTGCAAAACTCAGGTTTTTTTTTCATACATCCCTTCTTTAAATAATACTATATGCTCTATCCTCAAGAATGAAATCAAATTCATTACTTTTTTAGAAAAAAAAAAAAAACAGACCTACGCTAAAACACGCTTTTAGAATAAGAGTCCACTGAGTAAAAATGCGCACTAATTCCCACGGGCTCTAATTCATTGGTGGAGGTAGGGTGATGGCCCTATAGGGCGCCAGTTCCGGTGTAACTACCTTTGAGATAAAGCAGAGTTGGGCTAATTCGTGTACTTGCCCCTTTTTGACACACAACACCCCCTGGAGATTCAGCTGGGAATCATAGTCCTAAAACAATAATATAATATAACCATTGTTTCAATCATAGCCCATATTACTCGCAAATCCATTGTCTCGCAATCCGAGGGCTTACTGTATTACTAAAGAATGTATAATTTACATTGAAGAAGAAAAATTCCAAATGCTACATCATCTTATTATAGTATTTTGCTCTTAATTAACCTAGATATCACTGATTCCACCAATGCATTTGTGATGTTAATTGAAAAAATTTCATGCAATACCTCATTTAATTATTACATCATCAGAAGGAATGTAAGAGATAAATGATAACAGGAGTTATTTTTTAAAAATAATCTCATAAACTTAAGTGTGTCCTTGTGCCTATTCCCAATTTAATACGTATTTCTAAATAAGTAATTCCTTCATGAAGAGAAAAAAATGATGTTCTTTTTTAGGGTTATAAGATCAAGAAACCCAGAATTTTGAAGTTAGTTATTATGAAAGTAAATTATAGGGTCTTTACAAGACCAAATATAAACATACATACAGACAAATTTATGTGTACATATTATGTATAGGGATGAAATATAAAAATAAAATTCAATGGAAAATAAATGATTCGACGTTTCTCGTTTTCATTCATCGGGGTTTGCGTGTTTAAAAAGTTGGTAATTACCTACTCCTCGTCTCAGGTATGTGCAGTGTAATATTTTCTTTGAAATACAAAAAAAAAAAAAAAAAAAAAAAATCGGTAACAAAAAATTTCTAATATATTTTTATTATAGAAAAATTTGACTTAAAAAAACCGCGTTCAATGTTTTATATTTAAGATAAGTTTGGATAATTCAAAATCCGTTCATTTCTTTCTGTTCACTTTTCCCTTCATGTGTGCTTTCTTTTCAAAGAATTAAACGACCCCGTCATTAAATTTAATCCAAATTTAGTTGACTACAAAAGACTTTTTTATTCGCAACATGTGCACCTTGAGTTCCCACAGATGAAGTCACGTTTTTCTCGAAAAATATGTAATATTTTTTCAACAGAATTCCCTAATAAATTCATAATGTCTAAGTAGTTAGTTTTAGAGTAATGCACGATACCCTTTGCATCCCAAGCGGACGAAAAAGTATTATTGCAGTAAATTAAATATGGACCGAAATCGATCATTTCTTTTTGCTTCTCGGTAAAAGATGTATTCTGAGAACCCTAAAAATTGGGCCGTTCAATTTTATCCCGCTCTAATCATCTATTTTTTCCTGTTTAACCTCAAACGTTTAAAAATTCACGGAGAGCATGAATAGTACTCATTTTCTGCTATACGACCAAGCTTGATATTAGCAGATAGCTAAATTTTTGTTGCTCAAAGATCTAAGTTGTCAATCTTTTTTAAGATACAATCTCTAGACTTAGTAATAACAATGGAATTCTAAAGACATAGAATTATCACGAATACTTTTTTATTCCTACATGAGAGGAATATAAAAAGTAATTGTATGAAAAAAAGGGAAAAATAGTGTCATTTTTTGCTTCATTCCTTCATGAGGAAAAAAAACAAAAACAAGGTAATGATTATTCCATGTGTCTAGAATTCCATGGCTATAACAAACAATACTTTTTTTAGGAATACAAAAACCTTATGTATTTTATCTTCAACACTTTTAGTTAGTTGACGTCTTCTAATTTAAAGCAGCTGAATTTACGTAGTATGAATTCAAAAGGGTATTAATACATTTTCACTTACCCGAAGATACCTCAGCATCCTAAAACTTCAAACAGCTACCATAAGTTATTATACATTTTTTCTTTTATGCCCAGGTTTCGAGTGGACAAAAAGTTTGACACAAAATGAAGCTTCGTTGATTTTAGTATAAGTTAATAAATGTGTCCTGCTTCCTTTCTCCAAAAATGAGTTTATCCACCCAAGTCTTAAGATGGTAGATGATTACTTGGACTTGCAAATTTACACCTCTTGTGGTAATGAAATGTAAAAGGCATATACACTACATTATTAGGAAAACAATCGAAACTTGGGAATTATTAAAAGAAGCTTCAAAACTCATGACTCTTCGTTTATGGTTAAACTTTATGTCCTCTTGATTTTAATGTATGGATCTGAGATCTGGAATCCTTCAAAAAACTACTTGACTAAGTCCTTAGAAAAGGTACGAGCTAGATTTTTGTCATTTTTTCCGTCATTAGGAGATAATGAGATATATGAATGCAAAATCAATAGACTATGCCTCATTACTCTGCATCATAGACGTACCATTAAGGATTTTATACGCTCCAATGAATTTTAAACAAAAAAATAAACCTATCTACCCAACTCTGGATACTCAATAGAGGCTATTTCTTCAACAAAAAGAGACTCTCAACTCAAAATACCATACACCTACCAAAACCAAAGCTTTAAGCATAGTTTCTTTTACAGATCGACAAGTCTTTGGAATACAATACCTTTTTGCTTTCCCCAGGGAAGTGAGGCTGACCTCAAGCGATTTTTTGTTAATTCTTTTTTTGTGTGACACGTATATAAATATATTTTTTACATTTGTGGTTTACTTTATTATGTTATTGTTTTTTTTCGTTGTACTGTCACGTTATTTAAAAAATATTTGTATTTTAAATGATTCACTTCCATCAAGGATGATAATTGTTATATTTAATAAACATTAACGACGTTTATAGGCTCTGTTTATCTCCACTAGTCGAAAATAAATAAGTATTAAGGATGTCAGGACAATTTATTGATACAGCCAATGGCATTCATTAAATTTTGATTCAATTAAAAAAATGCGATTTAAATATCCTGCCCGTCAACACTAAAACAAACTAGAATAATTTTTCTCAAAATTGAGTCTGGGTTAAATTTTCATTTTCAATTATTTATCTTCTATTTCTATCGACAAATTATATTTTTTAATCATTTTAGAAGACCCTCAAATTGCACTTAGAGTATGTAAAATTCATAGTGATAATAAAAAAAAACCTAATAAATGTTACATTCTATTAAAATACACTATCAGCGTCAAATTAAATCCCGTAAACCAAATGAAAGTTAGGAAGTATAGTTAACTTTTTGGATATCTCAACGTATCACAGAAATTTTAATATGAAACTTTTATGTGACTCAAATAGGTCCATAGAATAATTGTTTGTATGTTTATATGATTTTAAAAAGATACAATGGGGATTTCTACATTTTTTTTGTTCAAGATTGTTTTTCTATTAACATATCACAGATTAATCAAAACATTTTTTGTTTCCAAGTAGAAAAATCATCGACCCTGAATCATACCCATTCTACAAATGATTAACATATACCAGGCTAAGGTTATTCTTCTATAAACATACTTTAATATTAAAGTGTTTCTGATCCTGAAAATTTCCACTTGAAACCATAACCAGATGGTCTCTTGAAAAACTATCTACTTATGAAAATAAAAAGGAGATAATTATTTCAAATTGCAAATGGATTTCCTTCACACCTATTCTGAGTGATAATTGTATATAATCACCATCCTTTCCAGCTCTTGATTTTTTTAATGATGGATTATCTAAAATATTTTTAAATTTAATATTTTATTTATAGATACACCTATTAAATATGTGCATCAACATGAAAACAATTTTGAACAAAATGAAGAAAAGGAGAAAATTCTGATTCGTTTATTTACTTCAAAATATATACATACAGCCCAATGTTTCAAAAACATATTTGAGTCAGTTGTAGGCCTTGTATTCAAATTTGCGGAATGGGTTACAATACCGAGTGGTGGTCCAATATAATCTGAGCACTTTGAATGGTAAATTTCAAAAATATAAAATTTATCAATCGACAATAGAATTTCAACAAAATTATTAAGGTAAATAAATGTGTGTCTGAGCTCACTAAGTCATTAATGTATCCTACCTTAGCGGCAATGATGATTTCCAAGCGGCAGCAGAAGGCCTGCCACCCGATGCTGATGTAGTTGTCATGGTTTGCCAGTGCTGCCTGAGAGTAAATTTGAGGGCCTTTGTGTTTGGATGACAGATACTAGAGGTCCTCCTCACAACATGCATCCCAAAGCTGTAGTCGAGCATCATGCTGTAGCCGGAGCTAAAAGTGTCAAAAAATGAGTTCACGAGACTCATTCAAATGAGTTATACAACGGAGGGGATAGGTTTCTTTCATTCCTGATGTCAAATTTAGTCTCTTCACTCTCACAAGGCTCTATCCACCAACTTTTTTAATAGCTCTCTAGACAGTCTGGTGGGAAACATCGATATCTCTTGCATGGGCCCTCATGGAATTGGGAGAATTGGCCTGGGCTGTTTCATTTAACTCCTTCGGGTCCAGTTTGGACTTTATGACACAGTCTTTCTTTCTCTCCAACGTTTAGGACTTGCTGACGATGTAGACAGTGAGTAGTCCTGGTAAGACCGAACTGCTTGAAGCCATCACGTTCAACTGTTATTTTGTCAACTTGTACACAAGCTAAATAGCTCAGGTTTGTTTTGTAACTAATTGTTTATGCTTCAATATACCGATATATGAATTAATTTCAATCATTCAACCTTCATTAAATTAGTAAGTATTCAGATTTTAATGGACCACCCAGTATCTAGGTATCTTTGTTTAATTTAATATATTCATATTCACACAATATATCCTTCCAAATATAACCAATCATTCTTTTATTGTAGAGATCATGTTTTTGATCATGTCAATGCAATTTACCGAGCCTGCAAAAAGTTAAAAATATATTTTTTCCCCTAAAAATTGTCTATAATTTGTCGAAGAATACAAATATATTCAATTTTGAGAAAAATCATTCTAGCTTGTTTTTGTGTTGGTGGGCCACATATTTCATATACAGGGTGCACCAACAAAATTTCCCTCTTATAATCCTTGGCAATCAAGCTGTAAAAGTATTAAAGAGGTAGATGTGGTTTTATTCTACTAGGAAAATTATAAAGTTATCTTGCAAATAGAGTCAGTCGTTATCATGTGTTGGAGTAGTGCCCATCCATTGCCCATCCCAAATAAATATTGCAAAAAGACTATTTGACAGAATATTATATAAAATTAAATTTTTGCAATTAATTTCCTAAATTTGTATTGGTGCGATTTATGATCATAACTTAATTGCTTCAATTTCTAATATATAAAAAAACATTTTTTTCAATTAATTTTCATAATTTGAAACTTACAAAATTCTTTTAACGCAAATAACTAAACAGATAATCATGCTAAATAATTAAAATGAGTGCCATCAAATTTGATGTCCTACAAGAATTCTAAGTTGGTACAATTTGTCCAAATTTGGTATTAGGAAACGGATTTATTCCGAAAAAAACAAACAAGACCTATGCAGAATCTTCTATAACTAATTATCTAATAAACTAACAATCCTTAAATTAGAAATAAGGTGATTCAAAATTTTATATTTTGCACCTTTTTGTATGAAGAAATGAGCCTTCTAAAACCTATAAATGAAGAGTAATTTAAAGAGAAAGGAAAAAATAACCGTGTGTTAAAATACCAATATTCGGTTTATTGAGTGTCTATTATTATTTTTAGAACTGCCTAAAATAAAACTTTTAAATGTCCGCTTTCATTATGAAACAATAGGTGTGTCCAAAATACTTCAATAAGATGTTTTTTTATGGGGGGGGCATTGTTCTTGGATTGTTTTTAAATACAGATATTAAAATTAAATTTTTGGAAAAAGTTAACAAATTATTATTTTTTCTTTAATTTCAAAAATCCACAGCTACATATAAAAAATTAAATATTAAAAAATTTGAAAAATCAAATTTTTAATATTAAATTTTTGTATAACATTCTCAGAAATTCACACTTATTTAACAAAAAATAAAAAATTTGGAAAAAATTTCAAAAATCCACAGCCATTTACAAAAAAAAAAAAATTTTTGAAGTAAAATTTCAAATATTAAATTATGTGAAAAAAAATCTATATTAAATATCCAGTAAAAAACAAAAAAATCTTTATTTGGTGAGGGCAACAACCGCTTCAGCCAATCTCCTTCGGACGCCCAGAACAAAAATAAAAAGATCCTAATTTTTAAATCTTGATTTATTTCCTTTTGGAAAAAAGAAGTTATCTTGTCTCACCCTGTAGTTATTGTTCATTCTACAAAAATATATAAATAAATGGAGCTCAAAATTATTGAACAAATTGCTGTAAGAATATTATGTACAATATATACCAAATTAATCCTTGGTTTTTAAAAATCATATTGGATTAGAATCATTGTTTATTTATAGCTAGTATGAAAGTAACTATTGTTTAGTAGCAATATTTAATTCAATAAAAAAATACACTCTACAGAAATTGATTTTATATCTTTAGCTATGTAGTATTTTGATAGAGAAAGTGATCAGTCAATTAAGTTATATCATAGCAATAATCTATAACGGTGATTTCCAACCTTTACCACAGTTAACACAAAAAACTATTTCACTTTTATTAGGAGTAAAGTCTGTTAGTATCACTAAAAAGTTAAATAATGAATACAAAGATAAATTTTTTTTTTTGAGTCAAAACTACTATTCATCATTGAAAGGAAAATGAAACCTCTAGGAGGGCTTAGATTCTTCAAAAGTTTTCAGATGACAAAATAAGAACTTTAATATCAATTGATTTGTTGGGGACTACTTTTTTATACGTACTTTTTAGTACTTCTAAAGATAATTACTATTTTTTCTAGGACAGTTTCTTCTAAAGTGTAATACCTAGTGATTTGCTAAGGATATTCATGGACAAATTCCTTAGTACTATCTATATGAAGAAGTAGTGTTGTATCAGTCCTTATTTATTCGGTCTAAACCAGTCTTAGGACTAGAGCGATCAGTTCATAGAACCGGTACTTAAGATCGTCGGTCCTTCGGACGGTCACTACTAGAACTGATTTTGAAAAAAGACACAAAGTTCAGTGACGTCATCATGGACCGAAATTTATCAGTTTTAGGCTGATACGCATGACTGAACTACATTTATTGATTGTATATTATCAATTGAAGCAATTAACTGATTTTCATAAATCTGACCAATAAAAACTCAGAAGCCATATATTAGTTTAATTTTACAAATTCTTTCAACACATTTTTTCGACAGCAAACGCACATTCTTCACTACTCCAAAGCACAACTTTCTGTATTTCCCAGGAAACTTTAAATATTCACCACTAAATGAAACCAGGCCTACCTATAATAATCAAAATAATAATCAAATGCAAGATTTTTTGGGAATTTCTAATTGCTGTACAACCCTGAGATATCCCAGGAAAATAGAATCATGAGCTTCAGGAAGATAACCCCTTCTTGTGTGCATATTGTACAAGTTCTTAAATTGCTTGAGATGTTTATATCCGTGATATATTTCTCTTTAGTTTCCATGATACACTCTACTTAGAATATATATTGGATGCTCCATTAATTTGTGCTTATATGAAATGATGCAGTAAATTTGTCGACTATATAATGCAAAAAAAAATGCATGACTTAGTTCATAATTTTTTTTTTTTTTTGGTTGAATATTCAAAAAAAAAATTATAATAATAATTGCACTATCTTATTTTATTAAAGTAATTAATTTTATTCCCGTTAATCTATTCTTAACGTATCACTTTTTATAAGAAAATCAATCGTTGGTATTGAAAATAATAATAAATAGTTATTTAAATAGAACACTTCCAATGTTCGGCACACATGTCAAAAGGACTTTTAAAATATTATATCACTTCATGACACCTGCTTTTTATACAATATGTAGACATGCACATAATGTAGGTCTTATGTAGGTATAAAAGTATATCCAATCGAAAAACCATTCTGTACTTTGTATGTACAAAGGCAATGAATGCATTCATTTAATACTCAAGAGAAAAAAAAAAATAATTACAAATTGGAGGAATGAGTAATCTGGACATGACCTAAGGGTCTTGAAATCTTTATATTTATAAAATAAGTTGTACTTCATTTTGTTTATTTTCATAGATGTTGCTCGAATCTTTATGATTGCAGAAGGAAAAAGCTTCGGAAACAGGTCTTATGCAGTCAACTGTAAAATAGATAATATTTTATGTTTCATTTACAGCTGATTCATATAGCTAATAGCAATATACTTTTATTAATACTTTGAATAAATAGCAAATACCTAAAGATGCCGATCTTTCACTCCGACAAATTACACATAAATGGAGCATAGAATGATCTCAAGTCTCACGCATTTCCACTCAATGTCACTCTCTCACTCCCCAAATGGTATTTATCACACATTTGTACTCTATCATCAAAAATGATCAATTTTACCGTTAGTGAGCCTAGGGCAGACATAAATAAGCCAAACCTTCCTATTTTCTTTTTTTATAAATTTAATAAAATTTCCAATCTTTTTTTTCAAAATAATTTCAAATCCTCATGTCAAAAATACAACAAAATACAGAGCCCTTTTTTATGTTTACTAAAAGTAAAAAAATAAGTTATTAGCTTGGATGATCTTTACTTTTAGTAAAACCAGATCTCATATTATATTTCAAATAACCTTTTCTTAAGATAGAAAATACGTTTCTTTGTGTGGCTTTTATAAAATCACTGATTTATTATAAAAATGTTTCAGATGAGAGAATTCCAATCCTGGCATAATAGTCTCAAATTAAGCCACAGGTGCTGATTAATGGTATATCTGAAGTCAATGAATAATTTAGGGTATACCTATGAATAATTCTTAATTTGTCAGAACTTATTGAATTCATTGTATTGAACTATGGAATGGAATTTCTGACCGCATATCTATGTACATTGTACACTTTCACTCATAATTAATCTGGATGCCATCTTGGAAATGAATTTAAATATGTATAGCTAAATCAATCCAAAAATATCCTAACTATATATAACTAATATTAACAATACTCGTGATAGTATTTGTATGGTAAATTAATACCCTTCAGCAATATTGTATCATTTTTCTACGAAATTTATTGTTTATACCTCTCTAAATTCATAAACAGTTGCGATTTGGAGGTCAGTACAGTGTTTTTGGTCGTTTGAATATCCAAAGTAGTTTGTAGGGCTAGAATTTGTTTATTTGCAAAATTTAAAATCGAAATTATATTTCTTTTTGTATTACTTGAGGAGATAAATTTTAATGAAACTTTAGAAATCCAGCAGCAGAAATTTAAAAATAAACCACTGATTCCCGTTATCAATATATAATTTCGCATAAAAAAAATATTTTTCAATAGCTTATAGAGGTCACAAAAACGGCATTTGAAGACTGAAACTTTTGAAACATAACTTTTTCATTAACAGACAATATAAGATTGAATTAACAGATGACCCTAAAATAGAACATTGTAGAACACACACACCATATTAAAAATTTGGAAAAAGGAAACCTCTTTTGTCACTTCTGACCTTTAATATAACTTCAAAACTACACTATATTATTTTAAAATATTTTAACGCTATTGTTGAAAGTACAAAAGGGATTAATGATCAATGAATTCCTCAAGATTTTTAATATTTTTAAAAATAGACAAAAAAAAACAGGGATTCAGAGCTGAAAAAGTAATTTTCAAGGTGGAACGGGGGGTTAGTCGAGTGTATTTTTATTTTTTTCATCAAAAAATCCCAAGATGAATGGTCATTAGAAAAGTTGGTATAAATAGAATTGGCTCATTTTCATAAACTAATACGCCCCCACCTAATTTAAAGCTTGATTCGAATCACGTCATAATAATGATGACATAATGTAAAAGACTCACGCCTAACTAATTTCAAGATAACTTGAGAGCTCAAAGTAGCCAATTATAAGAAAAAATGGCAAAGAAAATATAAGGAAAAATGAGAAAGTGAAAACAATGACGCAATTCTTTTAAGCTCTGTTTTATGTAAGTAGGTTATAAGGAAGCACTACTTATCATTTTTTCTATCTTTTAACCATAAATAAAACCAGATATATGACAATTATTTTTAATCTACATCAGTTATCCTGTAGTACGGGTATTGGCTGTGAAGAATTCAGTTATCTTATCATCAAATAAGACCCACAAGCTTATTTCTTGCCGGTGCCCGTTACTTTTGCCTGAAACAATTTTGTCTAATGATATTTAGCTTTAAACCATTTCGTATATGCATATTTTGCCATAAATCCATTTTGCTTCAAGGATATTTTGCCTTAATATGTATATAAATAAATGAGGATTATTCGTCGATATTGTTTATTTTTTGACAAATTAATGTTTCCTTTGAATTTAGAATGATGATGGAATTATGCTCTTGCCTCATATTATACTTTTTGTCAATGTACAAGGATAATTAATTACGTAGAAATCATTAGCATCGTTGCCGTGTTTTTTTTTCTTCGTATACTAATTTTATTACCTATTTTATCTCTGGTTCGAATTCATTACATATGGATATTTTGCATTGACATTTTGGGGCATAATTCCATCATTTTTCCAACAGAAAACAAACATTTAATGCGTTTATAGTAATACACATAATATTTCAAAGGGATCATTAATTTTAACCAAAGATAAACAATAGCAACGTATAAATCTAATTTATTTATATATTGAAGCAAAATTATTTAAAGCAAAATAGTTTTAGGCAAAAATACCAAGTGGCTTTCTTGCCGTATTCATTTTTATAATATTTTTTTTTAATCATGAAAGCAAAAATTGTCCAATGAATATTTACTGTTCCTACTGACTATGATCCATCGATACGGTTATTAAAGAGATAGCAAATATAATAGAAGAGACTGGTAACTTAACTATTTTCTGTTTTCCTTTATAAAACCAGGGATACAGGAGCAAAAACAAAGCCGACTACATCCCTCTTTGCTGTATTGTATGATTTTCTTTTTGGGGTGTGGATAAAATATAATTTTTTATATAACTTACATCAATTTAAAAGAATCGTTACATTTTTTCCAGTGTCATTTTTTCCTGATATCAGAGTAGCCAAATCGTACAAATACATCACTTGAACATTCTAAATTATATTTAACTTAATGTAATATTAAATTAATCAAGCATGACATTCGAATTGTGTGAGTAAATACCTACTTTGTATGTTGTATCCACTTAGAAGGTCATAAACCTGGCTGTATTTTTTCAAAACAATGCCCACTGTTTAAGTCATTTAAAATGATAAAAATCTATAACTGTTTCCCAATTATTATTTGTACATATTATTATACAATACATATATTAAGTCATGTTTAATCACAGTTGGTATGTTCTTACGTACATACCAAATGATGAAGAAGAGGGGTAAAAGTGTCAAAGCAAATGCCATTCAAGTATGTACTTACATACTTATAAACAAAGTACTATTTTAGGTTCAAGGTCTTTCATTACATACATACATTTAATGGTATTTAAATGTCAAATTTATTTATGAATTACTGATGAGGAAGGACATTATTGGATGTTGTAAAGGAGGATTAGTTATAATGGTTTTGAATCGCTAATTGTATACTTTGTGAAATTGGAGAATTAATATTGCAGATTAGTAAGAAGTTTTTGGATTTTTGGTTTTGGGTCCCTGTTCACTACTGTTGTTACCATGCTAATAATTTTGTATCGGCTCCGTTACCAAATTATATACTTTTTTATATATGTATTTTGGTACTTTTTAAACTAAAAATATTACACAAAAAATCGTTTAGAGTAATTCACATCTATTTACATTTGTGTCTGCAGGAGTTTTGTTGGAATGGGAGGTAGTTTAGAAATTTAAGAGATTTTTTATGGAGAAATTTTTTTACTCTTGCTTGCTTTATAATGTACAATTTTGTATGGAATTATGGGTAGTCTCAGAAATTTGAGTGGTTACGTTTACGATTGGTCAATGTTTCCATGACATAGAGGGACTCTTAGTACTAGTTCTAGAACTAATTTAGTATAATATTGTTTTAAAGTGGTTAGTACCCTGGTACTACTAAATCAAATCTAAATTTGTACCTTTTTTCTTTCTCTTTTGATGGAACAACATATAATAAAGATTACGTCGTATTAGTTTGACAAATTAAATAAAGTTAGCTATCAAAAACTTTTTTTTATATTCAATAAGAAGTCATTCATAAATGGCATGATTTTTTTTCCACAA
This sequence comes from Lepeophtheirus salmonis, assembly GCF_016086655.4. Lineage (NCBI taxonomy): Eukaryota > Metazoa > Arthropoda > Copepoda > Siphonostomatoida > Caligidae > Lepeophtheirus > Lepeophtheirus salmonis. The sequence continues at coordinate 10,484,663 of NC_052138.2, read as the reverse complement.
AATATTAAATTTTTATTTTTCGAAAAAAATTTCTACGAATATTCATTACTTTATTGATAACTTTGGGAATCAAATCATGAGTTTTTGTTGAGGTTTTGTGTATTATATAAAATAATAGCTAGAGTATTACAATTTGGTAGCTATCGTTGAATGCCTCAGGCCTCCAATTGAAAAAAAAATCCAAGAAATCAAATGAAAACAATGTAATGTCTTTTAAGCAAAACAATTCCCTAAGCCTCTATTCTAAATTGCTAAATATACAAATAACTTCTAAACAAGGGATTATCAAGATGAATAATAACTACATATAATCTGATTGAATGTTACAGGATCTTACTTAAAAGTAATAGTTATAAATGTAGATTCAAATAAATAAGAACTATCTGTAGTTGGAGTTTAATAATATCCCAGTTCACTAACGGAGGCTTAAAAAACGACTTTTTCAGAAAATAAAGTTCTTTTTGATTTTGAAGTTGATAAATAAATTTATCAATTGAAAAGCATTAGTTTTATTTTAAATCTATCATTACTTGGAGTAAAAATAGATTCAAAATATAAACTAACTCCTAATACGATAGAATATTTTACTCCCTATTAATTTTTTTCATAATAATGTATTAAAAATTAATTGTTTCTTGTTAGATAAATAGTGTTCGATAGTTTTAAATTAGCTTCGTATTTTTTATTCAATAAACAATAAATAAGTCGGCCAATTAATCGAAATTGACTCTAAAATATCCAAATTGGTCAAGCACTATAAAGTTACCATATTATAAATAGGTAAGAGAGTATGAATAGGATACATTTAACTTATTTCCTTGAAAAGCTGGTTACGAAATTACAACCATTGTTTAGTCATTATAATTAATTTCATGGATTTTTTATGATGAGTAACATTGACAAATTAGGGAAGATCAATCATAAATACCCAAATAAACAAAAAGGATCTTTAAAAGCCCGTCCAAGAAGTAATTTAATTGTATACACAACATTTTACAGTGATGGATCAGTTTTTTATAGGTGAAAAAATATAGAAAGAGGGGTCAGACTTTGACCCACCTATCCCAATGACTTGGTTCCTTAAGAGTATGTAGATACTCATAAATCAACAATTTAAAGGTATCTGTTTTTGTAAATGGCTTTTAAATATGAAGGACAATGGTTTGAAAATGCTTGAATAATTCTTGTTTAAAAAAAAAAAAAAAATTCGAAGGCTATCCAGTTTTTCATTACTATTCAAATCCAAACAACATTCAATGAATACATAATTAATATGAATGTCAACATCAACTATATAGATTTAAAAAAATTCAATTGTCAAACATTTTAAAAACTTCCTTACAAGATGTTTTCTCAAGATATATATATGTATGTATACTTTTGAGTTGTAATTAATAAATGAAATTTTATATGGAGAGGGGAATAATTAATTTCCTCTCTCTTAATAATTTTTCCCTTGGTTAATACAATTGAAAGGAAATTTACATCACTGTCAAAGGTTTAACCATATTAATTAAACAATAGTATTAAATGTTCCTTTTAACAATGGGGGTTTTATGATAGCATATTATTTGTAATACAAGCTTTTTTATGTATTTTAAAGTCCTTTAAAGTATAGTTTAACTGCATATTTGTTTAAGGCTATTAATTAGTAATAAAAATTCTTATAAACATTAATTAAAAAGCTTTATTTGAAGTAGAAATATTAACTAAAGGCTTGTTTCTACATTCTGAAACGTGTTAAACACAAGATTAGAAACGCCATTCAACAATCCTACATCTTTTTATAAGAGGTTTTGCGACGATAAAAATGTTCTTATGAGCTATGTACTAACTGATTATAGGGACAGTTTAACATCCGACGCGATTTGTCTATAAATGTACAGCTCTAGTATTGCTGCAAAACTCAATAGGATTTATACGATAATTATGACTAAAAACATTATGAAATGTGAAAATCCAAACTCAATACAAAGTTTAGGGTACAAGAAAATGACCCCACGGAGTAATTTGAATTTTTCTAAAGTAATTCAAATTCCTCTTAGTGTTTGAAATGTGAGATCTTGTCAGATTTTGACAGGATTGAGGGCGCCCTAGTGGCTATTCTTGTACTTCGAACAGTCTCTATAGGAATAAATGGCAAAGAAAAAGTGGAAAAAATGACACAATACTTATCAGCTAATATAATATTAAGTATGTAGGGAATACGGAAATACTATTTATCAATAACTTTATAAATTACTAACATATATGTTTTTAAATATAATGTACATTTATATCATTTTAAACATAAATATTAGTGATGGGACAATTAATCGGAATCGGAAAATCGGTTGTTTTATGAAATTAGGACCGGCATCTTGAAAATAATGTTTAATTTGCAATTCCAATTCTTATTACTGGGATTGAACTATTTATTAATTTTCTATGTAATGAAAAAAAAAAATAGCCGCCCACAAATGAAGGAATTTTTGTTTTTTTACAAGAAAAATCAATATTTGAAAAAAGATTTCAAAAAACTTGATAATTGAAATTTAATTATTTTTTTTGTGAACGGCTCTGGATTTTTGAAATTCTTCTCACAAAAATTTAATTTTTTGAGAATAGTATTGAAATTTATTTCCAAAAAGTTATTTTGTGAATAGTTGTAGATTTTTGAAAAAATTGTAATTATGAAATTGAATATTTAATTTTTTTTTCAAAATAATTAATATTTCAAATTTTTTATTTAAATTTTTAATTATTCCATTTGTTTCAAAAATTTTAGTTCCAATGGAACGACCTCTAGAAAAATAAGAGGTCAAAGGAGTTTACCACACCAAATATCCGGTACAAATAATGGTCCTCGGCGTTTTGGCCTCTGATGGAAAGAAGATGTCTCCGTTTTTTCAAGGATGGGCAAAAAATCTGCAAACCAACAGGACCTCACATTCAATTTCTTTCAAAAAAAGAAAAATTCTCAAAAAATAATTTCAAAATCCACAGATATTCACAAAAAATTAATTTTTTTGGAGAAATTTTTTCGAAATTCACAGTTGTTCATAAAAAATAAAAAATTTTGGAAAAAAATTACAAAAATTGAATTTCTAATATATAGGTAAAAAAAAATCAAATATTACATTGATATTGATAATTTTATCAATATTAAATCAATTATTAAGTATGAAATGGCATTACTTCTAGACGGAGGTTCGTGATTTATACCTATACATATATTAGTATAAAAATAAAAATCCAATGTAACATCCTTCTTGAGATCATGATAGGTATAGTCAGCTGATTAAATAATACAATAATACAAAATAGCGTTTCCACGCTAACATAAAAATTTTAAGTGTATTTATTTGCTAACTGTCGATTTTTTTACTTCTTCTCTTCTAATCATTGCTCTGAATGTTCATTGGTTGAATTAGAATTTGCTCGTTTTAAGCCAACAATTACCGAATAATATTGTCATTGATGAAAATGATTGGCTAAATACCAACCGATTTTGCGTCTTTTTATGGTTCCTTTAAGAAGAAAGGTTGAGTGATACAATAAATTTAACTACGTGACAGGAATCGACGCAGAAAACATCCAAAAGGACAAAACACATTAATGATTTTTTTACTTCAAATAGCTAGCTGTATTTAAAGGATAATTTCATTATAGAAACAAGTATTTCTTTCATCAAGAAAACCTGATATTTTTGTTGATGAAAAATATTTCCTACAAACTGTGTGACAAATAAACGTTGTGGGAGTCCTTAAAACTTATTTATGGCATACATTAGGATAAGAACGTGGCAAAAGTTGGAAAGGAACCATAAAGCTTTTATCAAATTTGCATACTTTTATTATTTTTAAATACCCACTATGCAAAAAATGTACATTTATTGGCTTAACTCATTAATAAAATTAGCAATTTTTATTGCCTTGTCTCTCCTTGTAAATAAAAAGAACCAACTATGTACATACTTGCAAAGGCTACGTTTTTTTCACATTATCAAATTTTCACTTTTTACAGTTACTTTGCAAATAAACACGACTGCCACATGTTGATGATACCTGCTAATAATACTTGCTCATATTTTGTTACCTTTTTTTATATGTAAAATATATACACCAATTTAAAAATATGAGTCAAAGGTGTGATTTATTTTTATATAGAAGATAAAAAAGTGAATACGTTCTATGATTCGGCAAAAAAAAAAACATGCATGTAAAGTGTCAAAATAGAAATTCAATAATTGAGATTAATTAGATAAGGAATATTTATATATTTTTTTACTTTTATTCTATATTTCTAGCAGGAAAATTGCCATGTTGTTTTGAAAAACAATGCACCATATATAATCAAAAAATGTAATTCCAACTCCACATAAAAATAAGCGTTTCTCCTGACATTGTAGTTTATTTATGTTAGACAAAAACTGCATCCTATAAGAATATTTATTTGCACTTTTTTATTATGAAGATTTTATTTTTGAAATGCAAACAATATGGGATGCTAAATTTTACTTTCTTTAAAAATATTTTTTTTTTGCTTAGTTTCTTTTTCTAAATCTTATATTTATGTATATAGAATTTTTTTCAAAAATTTTTTTGCGTTTATAACATAATTTACGCCTTAACGAAAAAGTTTTAACCTAAAGGTAATGTTATAAATGTGGCTGATTTAATATCATAGATCATTGGTTCTCAAACTATGTGCTTTTTCAGGTGTGCTCAGCAAATTGTGCTATTTGGTTTGGATTCTATAATAAAGTTTACGTTTTCAGGATATATAACTATCTTATTAAACTAAGAAAGTATATATACAGTCGACTTAAAGTGTTTTTGTTTACACGTACATTTAACTATTGAAGTTCAATATTGTTATAATATTATAGGTTAAAGGCTATTAATATGGATTGCAATCTACTGCAACTAACAGTTTTTGTAAAAACTGGATTTGCGATGTAAAAAAACTTTCCGAAGCCCCCAAAAAAGTTTATAAAATATTTATATATGGTGTTGATATTTTTTAAGGTATAAGACCTCCACCACTCAAATGATGAAAGCTAGAATCGCCCCTGATCACAGTATGTAAGTGTGCTCATTCTGCATAAAGTTTGAAAGCAACTGGCATATATTTTAGGGATGTAAGGATCCCTAAATTTTGACAGTCCGTCCAAATAAGACCCAAAAGACGTCCCATAGAACAATATACTCTAAATGACGCCATTATCGTTAGGATCCAGGGACACAAATACCAATCTACCTTGGAGTTAATAATAATACCCAATAATTTTATAATAATGATAAATACTTTAATTAGGGCTTAGTTAATAATATATTATACAACTGCCATCTCCATCAAAAATTAGATATGTCATTACTTATTAGTTAAGTTTTTCGGTTTCAAGGCGAATCGGGTTACGAAATAAAATAAGCGGAACCTACGGGCTCTAAAAAAATCAATCCATGCACTATTAGTGTACGGATTGAACATTTATGAACGGATGAACATTTTAATATATTAAATTTTATTAGGTTTCCAATTTTTTTTCCAAAAATTTAATTTTCTGTCAATAAATAATGTTTTTTAAGTATTTTTCCAAATAAATTATACTTGAAATTTAAGTTTTTAAATGTTTTTCCAAAAAAATTAGTTTTTTGTAAATAACTTTTGATTTTTTTTTTTAAATTTAGTTTTTGTGAATAACTAGATTTTTTAAATCCTAAATTTTTCATAAAATAAATAAATAATAATAATGATTCTACAGACGTCCTGCAATACAGTTGATTTGAAAGTGAGTTTGCCTATAGAGGAGAGTTACTTTTTAAAGTAGATCCAGTGGCTACAGAATCATATGTGCAGAAGGCCGTTGCCCTCTTTTCAGTAATTTTTATAGTTTTAGCGAGAAAATTTTTTCGCCTTGCCCCAAAAAAAAATAATTTTCGATAATTTTTTTAAATATGTCTTTGATCGAATAAGAGGTTATTTGATCCTATTTTATCCCTTAAAAATGAACCCTTCAGCACTATCTTTGAGTTATTGTTGCATTAAAAACACGAATTATATTTGCAAGGCATATTTCATTATTTAACTAATGTTTGTATAATAGTCAATATAAAGTCACGATTTCGGAATTTGCAATCCAATTCATTATAAGAACCAATGATTTTACTTATGTGATTATTGAAATTATACAACTTTCAAATATATATATATATCTCTATTCTAACAAATATTAAAGTTATTTTAGTATAGTTAAACTACATAAAACAATTAAAAAATTGATTAAAAGCTTTGGATTACTAACATTCACTACATTAATGTACTAATTAATTTGAGTAGCTTATGCATAATTTATTAGACTAGCAGTTACTGAAAAACAAAAAATAATAATTTAACAACATTATAAATGTTCCCAGATTATTTTTCTCATAAACAACAAACGTCAGTACGTGCAAAAATGGTAATGAGGTAAAAAATCCACGAAAATAAATGCTCATTCATCAAATTTTGCCTTCATCGCATTTATTAACATAAATACTTATTTCATAGTATATCTTTGATTAGGCATCTATTTTTCAACTACTCATAGATTCGATTTATATTTTTGTCAACTGTAGATTTCTATCGGTTGTTGATAGGTTGAATTAGAATAAATCAAAGTTTTCTGAGGAAACGTTGAGAGATACAATAAATATCATATGCAGATTTTTTTATGCATCATGCATTTGCAAAGTTATTGCTTCTATGTTGTAAAGTGCACTAAAGTACAAAATATGCTAAAAGAAGCTAAATAACAACAAAAATGTGTTTATTGTAATGGTTATTATTTGACTGAGTTTCTTATCATATTACCATTTCCATATATAGGGTTTTTCTACCAGTTGTAACTTGTATGTGCAAATTGTAAAAGTTGCAACAAAAAAAAACATTTACAGTACTTGGGATAAAGATAATGAATGTTCAATGGATGATTGACCTATTAGTGATATAATTTCTGACTCTTTTAATAAAAATTAATGTAAATATTCTGTGGCACATAAAAAGTTCAAATCTCCACTGATGAATTACTCAAAATACATCATACACATGTCAATGTATCGTCGGTAATTAGAAGGATCAATTTTGTATTTAAATAATGCAATGTAAGACAAAAAAATTGAGAAAAAAGGATATTTCAAACATCATATAATTTGAAATACCTAATTATTTAAATTAATAAGAAGTGACGTGAAATAATCAAGAATCGCTGCTCATAAGAAAACAGATATTTGATTTTACATTTAACTTTCAAATTATATTGTTATATAAAAAGGACAGATTCAACTTCTAAAAATTTTATTAGTATAATTTAAAGAACAGAACTAAATCGACCATTTGAGCATATTGATCATTTTTTTATAAAAATAATTTCAGGCTGTTTTTATATTGACATGTCCCATTTGTTACTTATGGAATTGGATACTAAACACTTCTAATTTTTAAATTTCCCTTGTCATACTTGTGATGATCCACTAAAAAAGCTTTAGAGTCACTTCAACTTATAAAAAAACACAAAATAGAGTTATAACTTTTTTTCTCAAAATTGAATCTGGATTATATTTGTATTTTTCGAGGAATTATTATCAATTTCTATCAACAAATTATTCTGTTTAATCCTTTGGAGGGGTAGCAAACTGCACTTAAAGTAGCAAAAATTCATCGTCACAATGAATTAATTGGAATTTGATATACTTTATAGTTAAAAGGGGCCAAATACAATGAAATGAAAAATCCAATGAAGACTCTATTCTTCAACAAGATATAATCGATGAATTAAAAATATTATTATAAGAAAATTAGTACTATGAATAGATGTGTGTCTGAACTCTCTTAATCATTAATGTAGCCGTCCATAGCAGCAATGATGGCTTCCAGGAGGCGGCGGAAGGCCTGGTATCCGCTGCTGATGTAGTCTTCTTTCATGGCGTCACTTTGCTGGCCCACAGTGACATTGAGGGCCTTGGTGTTTGGATGGCCGGCAATGCAGGGCTTCTTCTTGATATGTCTCCAAAAGGTGCAGTCAAAGGGATTGGCAGAAGGTTCTTAGGGGCAAAAGTGTCATAAAAGAGTTCAATAGACCTCAAATGATTCATTGGAAAGAGTCTTGCAACGTAGGCGTTGGGTTTCTTTCATTGTTGCTGAACAAAGTGTCCTCTCCTACCCTCACAATGATCTTTCAAATCATTTTTTGATAGCTCTCTGGAAAATCTGGTGTGAGGCTCCGAGATCTCTTGCATGCGCCTTCATGGACTTGATGGGATAGGCATGGGATGTTTTCTTTAACTCCTCCGGGGCCAGTTTGGCCTTTTTGACTGAGCTGTTCTTTCTCTCCAACGTTTCGTACTTGCTGATGGAGTAGACTGGGATCCTGGAGACGGCCAACTGCTTGGAGTTTGCGAACGGAAATTCGTCGATGACGTTCAAGTGTAATTTGGTCAATTTGTACGTAAGCTAGAGAGCTCAGGTTTATTTTTTTTTGTAACTAATTGTTTATGCTTTAATATATCAAAATATGAATAAATTTAAATCACTCAACCTTCATTTATCATTGAATTAATAAGTGTTCAGATTTCAATGTACCACACGGTGTAGTCAAAATTCTTGAATGCCCCAACTCATCCCAGAAATGAATAAACATATAATGTAGAAAAATTTGCCTAAGAATGATTGAATTGTATGTATTATAAATACAATCCACAAAAATAAATTGCACATTTGTGGTGTGTCAACATAAAAACAATCTCGTACAAAAATGAAGACAATGAGAAAATACCAATATATGTATTTATTTACTTCTCATTTATACATAGTCCAATATTTCATAGACATATTTAAATCAATAATAGGCTTTGTATTGAAATTTATGGGATAAAAAAGATACTTAATTATCATCAATTTCTATAAGAAAATTGTTCTGTTTTATCATTTGGAGGGATCGCAAATTACACTTAGCGTAGCAAAAATTCATTAATTAAATTATTAGAAATTGACAGATTTTATGGTTAGAAGTGCCATATAATTGAGGCCAAATACAGTCTCATAAATCCAATAAAGACACTAATCTACTCCTACAATTCTTGGATACCCCAACTTATCTCAGCAATTTTGAATACAAAGACTATAATTGAGCTTACTATGCTTATGAAATCCTGGATTGTGTGTATTGCATATACAATGCAAAAAAATTACTTGAACATTTATAGTGCTTCAATATAAAAACAATCTTGAACACAAATCAAGAAAAGGAGAAATATATATATGTATTTTTATACCTCATATATATAGGTATGTACGAGGGTCGTTTGAAAACTCCGTTCAAAGTCCGAGATATGACACTACTGGTCCATATAGAGGGTATGTTTAGTTAGTAGCATCTCTTTGGAGAACACACATCAATTTTCAGCCAGATCGGTCCATTTTTTTCTGTTTGGTATTTGTTTGAATCGAGGAAGTGGAGGGATTTTCAAAAAATGGACGAAAAAGACATTCGTGTGTTGATTAAACATTACCTTATGGATACTAAAAAGAGCTTGATAAACATTATGGGCCTATGCACCTTCGATTTAAACAGTTTAATAGTGGCCATATGGGCAAAAGTGACGCTTAAAGTTCTGTACGCACTGTTGTGGTTACTACTCTAGAAATCATTAATAAAATCTATGATATGGTGATGTATAACCGAAGATTAAAGGTGCGTAAGATTGCTAGTGCTGTGAGTATCTCGAGATGGAACCCAATGTTAATTAATTTTGCGATCACATCTGCTGAAGTGTGAGCTGGTGTATTGTCGTGCTGGAAAATGACTTTTTTGTGGGCCAATCCTGGGCGTTTTTCTTGCAATGCGGTTTTCAAATGGTCCAATAAAGATAAATAATATGCAACTGTAATAGTTTCACCCTTTTCCACATAGTCGATGAAGAAATAATTCATAAACACACAAAATTCTTTTTACCCAATTTTTGAAAATCACTCCCCTTCCTCGATTCAATCGAATGTCAAACAGAAAGAAATAAACCGATCTCGTTGAAAGTTGGTGTGAGCTCTTCCAAGAGATATTACTAACTCAGCATAACCTCGATACGCGTCAGTAGTGCCATCCCTCGGACATCTTTCGTAAACACGTCACTTATTCTGAGACATATTTGAGTCTATAATTGGCTTTATATTCAAATTTATGGGAAGAAATAAGATACTTAATAACATAGATTATAACATTGATATGACTTAAAAGATACTTATATTGGACCAGTATGGACTCATGTAAATAAATCTATCAATTTCTCATATTTTTGTAGTGACGATCACTTTTATCTACTTAAAGTGCAATTTGAGTTGTCTCTAAAAGGTTAAAAAGAATCATTTGTATATAGAAATTGACAAATATTCGGCTATAATACAAATGTAATCTACACTCAATTTAAATAAAAATCATTCTATCTTGCTTTTGTGATAAGGGGGCACATTATTTATTTGCTTGATTTTTGTTCAAAATTCTTTTTGTATTAACTCACTGCATATTTACTTTTCTTCATATAATATGTATTACATATTATATAAAGCTTTTAAACTCTATTAACATGAAGGGATTTAGAAAGTGATTCATGTTGCTTCCTGACATATATATACACATAATATACATATAGGTACAATATATTTTGATACTTAATATGTACTTATGATGTACGGAGTTTCTTTCATACATATATGCTATGTGTTTTCCTTAAAAAAAGTATTTAATCATAGGATAGATATTCTAATTTTACTTATATATACATGAAAATCCAAATATTATATGTCAAAGAGTCTCTGTTTCTGTATATATGTATACAGATATATACTATTTACATAGTATGTAGGAGAAAGTTACAACGTTTAAATTATGTTGAAGGGAAACCATAACTTAAATTTTTGATTTACATACGTAAAGCACCATAAATATCATACGCATCCTTGATAGCTAAAGCTCAAGACGTTGTGTATATACAATTGTATCTATTTTATTCTACAACTTTTCTATTTTCCATTGGAGGAGACTTTATGCAAAAGGGTATGTCATGATATTGCCCAAAAATATGCGGTCATCTCATAAAATATATTTCACGTGTATCATTTCCATATTCATAAATTGTAAATCCTAAGCATTTTCACTACGTACAAGAATAACAACCGAAAATGACATTTTATCTTAACAATTTGTAAACTTCAAATCTGTAGTCAGAAATATAAATATGCAATGGTTTTTTAGGTGTACTCATTTTTGTAAAGGTATGTCTAATCTGACGGAAATAAAAATATCTCTTCAGCATTTCCAAGTGCTAAAAATGAATCAGCTATTCAAATACCTGTGGTTTTGAGTACCTGTAGTTATCTTGTGACAAATTTGACCTTGATTTAGTCACTATCAATTTGCTGCTGTTCATATGATTGTGCAATATCCTGCATTCCGAAATATGTATATTTTGCTCAAAAATCGAGTTTCTATTGCTTCGTAAAAAAAAAAATAATCCAAAAGTATTAAGTAGTTGGAGTACCGTTGGGTATCGTTTTCATAAAGCTGGGTATAATTGATTAAATTTCTACGAATATCGCTCAATTGAGGGCCTCTTGTAATGCGAAATGTTGTATAACATTTTATATCCATAAAAAATACAAAATCGATATTTTTTTTAAACGTCAATAAAATGAGGGAGTAGTCGTAATATATATTTTTTAATGTTTCTGTACAAGAAATAATATCAATTAGGTATCAATTTAAAGCTTATTAAATTGTCAATAAAATGATATGTAAATCAAGCCTGTAGTCCTTTTTTATCAGTAGATATGGCTACCTAAAGACAAGAATTTTTCTCAAATTGTGAATTTTCGATTCCGTTTGTCATTCGAGATATATTTTTTTAAACGGCAATTGCACAAAATTTATGGAAGATACAATTAAACAAACAGTTTTATTTTAAAGTCCTGATTACTATCTATCACTTGAACATAAATAATGGGGTTTTAATGTACATTGTAGATTTTATAGGTCTACAAAATTGGGATTTCATAATTTATGTCTCGCAAAAACTGTCATTTTTTTTGGAAAATTGGTCATAAGTTCAATTTTTTTGGATAAACAACACAAAATACACGATTGAATCTTAAAAAATCATTATAATCAACAGATATTTTCACCCTAGAAAAGAGTTATCAAGCAATTCTGAATGTTTATTTTCTACCTTAAATATTTTTTCCTCACTTTTGGAGGTGAAACCGGGTTCAAATCTTCAACCATGTCGCATACATTTATAAATATTCACACTCAAAGAAGCAACATCCATAGTTTAAGGCCAATCTGTGATAAAATGATTTATTTTGCGTAAAATATAATTAATATACTCGTAATTAAAAAAATTATAGGCGTCTTGGCCTGTAGAAAAATTTGTAGATAACACAATAAATAACTGTTGTTACCGACTTATATCCTCTATTCCCGAGAAGTTTCAATTCATTTCTGACATTACAATACAATTTATATTATGTCTTTCATTTAAATCTTCTCATTAAAGTATTTTGATGACAATACTTTTCATATTTAATGATGATTTCAATGAAAGATGTTCTGGGAATTTGATTTCCGGAGGAAATGAACAAAAAGCAAATGACTTATATAACAACGATCAGAGAACGAAGAAAAAGAAAGAAATTCTTTTGTGATTTTGTAGTTGAATAAATATATGTATAAGTTATGCACATAGGTAAATTTTCCTAATAAAGTGTCTTTAGAAAGTTTTTCGATTTACTTCTATTAATATTCTCATGAAATATGTCACTTCCTTGTCAGAACTCCTTTCAAATATTCCTCGAATACATACCTACAATATACCTATACTAATATCTAACAAGATAATGACTCTTAGGAAAGTCTACATATCTATGTATGTATATTGACTGATTTAATCTCTTGTGAAGAAAAATAAATAGTAATACCTATAAAAGTCAAAGTACGTGATTGGAATGTAGAAACCTACTTGAATTCATTCATGTAAAGAGATCATCATTATCATCAGTTTTGCTCAGTGGCATCAGGACTATGAGTACGGGAGTGGGGATTCTCTTTAGTGTTGAAAATTGGGCATGCTTAAAAAAAAGAAACTGAAAATCAACATCATGTTAACCCTGACAATTTGAAGAATGTTTTTAGAGGAGAGAACGTTTCATTAGATCAGCTACAATCAGCTGTTACAAAAGAAGAGGAGGAGGAGAAGGAAATAAAAAAAGGGATTGGCAAGAATTACTCCGATGTGGATCCTCAGTTTAACTTTGAGTCCAACAAGGACTTATTCCACAACAAATCCTCAGGGTTACTCTCCGTCTTCTATGAGGATATCATGCTCAACCAGGGTTTGAATATAATTTAATTCAGTTTACTACACCGGAGTTAAATAATTACTAATTGCAAAAAACGGGCCAGCTAAATAAATATCCACGATTTACATCACTATTTGTGTGCCTCCATTCCGTGCAGAGGCCCAAGGAGATTATTGAGTTTACAAAGCTGTCAAAATCAATTGCTTACGATGTTGCTAAGGCTTTAAGGAGTCTAATGGCCGGGAATACCTGCAAAGAAGACTCATGATCGTTCTAAGAACTAAGAATTGCACTACTATGTGTACTACGTAGAGAAGGAGTCCAAATAATATGTCCATAAACTTTTGACTCCTTGCGGGCTTCCATTCTTGAGAGTGAGCAACATGGACAAGGAGTTCCTCATTAAAGCCTGTGTCAGGTTCAGAGCCAGGTTAGGGTTGTGGTTGAGGTTGGAAATGATTGGTTTGAATGATTGACATTACTATGGACATGTAAGAGAAAAAAAATTAGGAAATACATTTTGTGGAATAAATTGTAATAATACAATGTTTTGGGATTTAAAATACCCACCCTATATACCTATTTATATATATTAAATAATAATGCCAAGAGATGGGAAAAAAGAAAATTCATTCTTAAGATTACCCATCTATGAAATAAACACGATTTACATCAATAGCTACACTCTCTACCCCCCGTGATTAAAAACTTGTTATCAAATTTATAAAAAAAATTTTTTTTTGTCAATGATCTTTTGTTGGTACCATTTTTTTTTTTTAAATTGAACAATTTTCAATAATGAAATTTTTTACCAATCTTTAAAAATTCCTTTTTTGTCGAAATGATTTAAAAAGTTATCGTCTTGTCTAATAAACTTTAAATGTCCGAATTTCCTGCAAAATCTTCTTTCAATTTTTTCTTCTTAAAAAAACAATTCTCCCAATTTTGTCTTTTCCAAAAAAAAAAAAAAACTTTCTTCAATGAAATGATTACATAAATTTTGTTTTTTGTCACTTTTATAATCTTAAATTAGTCAAAAATTGCATTTATAAAAATAGTATTATCTGTGAAAAATTTATGAGATTTTTGAAAAAAACTTTTTATTTTTTCTAGAAGAGTTTTCTTTACTTTTCTTTTTGGGAGAGGGGAGGGGGGGGCAAAAAAGAAAAATATTAAGCATAGCTCTTATTTTTCAACTGTTTTTTAAGATACTTTCCTCCTTGTTTAATCCTTAATTGCACATAAATAATACGGATGCATGGATCACAAAATAGTGACGTCCAGTGCGAAATCTTAAGGCTGGGTTTGAAAATAAAGCAAAATCCGTCTAAAGGAAAAATATTAACGATAACACACCATGATAGATATCAGTTACTTACGTCATTGTCAATATATTTGGGTCATTTAAGTACCTTTTGTCTTCTTTCTGGGAGAGAAAATGCCTCGTGCTTCCAAAATGTAACATATCACAGTATTTTCTCCCTTCAAATAAGACAGATTTTGAACGACAGAAGCAATTTGAAGGGAAGAATTGTTGAGGTTTAATGATTATAATTAACAAAGTGCTTATATGTAAATTATTATGCAGGTAGGTATATACGTTTTCACACATGATAAAAAATAAAAATAAACTGATCTTAGTTTAATGTGTGTTGTTTTCTTATATCAACAATAACACAGGTACATCAGCATGTCAAAATTAATAAATCAGCGAGGCCTATAAAAATATTTTTGACTTTCAATGTCTGATAAGCGTGGCCTCATCAAATCTTATGCCTTGGTGGGCAAGTCTGGGTTTGAAACCTACAAATTACTGTAGGAGGCTTATGGGGAACATAGTCTTAGTCGATTTGTTGTTTTCAAACTTCACAAGAAGTTCAGAAAGGGACGGGAGAGTATTTAGGATTAGCACGAAAAATCTACTAAACCGACCAAAAGGAATCAGAAGAATATTGTCACTATGGCCAAATATATAAGCTTTGACCGTCGTGTTAAAATCATAGGAACGACAAAATATGAACAGATTTGCGTGGATGGCTTCTGCATTAAGACAATTCTCTTCCTCATGTCTTTAAGTACAGTATGGACTTCATGACTCAAAATATCACATCAAAATTTTCTCTCACGCTTCATATTCTGCAGACTTGGCTCCCCATGTATTATTATTTATATAGTTTTATCTGTTTATCTTTAAGGAACGACAAGCGGGACATGGCTAGAACATCACAATACTCAGTAAAATGGAAAAAACGAAGATCCAAATCTGGGTAAAGAAAGGATAATGACTGAGTTGAGGGGCAGTTTTAGCGTGAGTAGGCCCTGGGGAAAAAATGAAGGTTTTTTTTTTAAATACAGGACCTTTTGTAGTTTTATTTAATGGATTTTTTGACCTTTTTTTTTAGAAAGATAAAAAGACTTGAAAGTTTTGCAAAATGATTTAATCTTCCTTTGAAAATGTAGATTTAAGTGAAATCCACCTCCGATGTCCTTCCACCAGAAGTCAAATATTTCATTTTTATAATTTATGAATAAGGCAACTTTCATTCACGGCCACCAAATCAAATTCAAGGTATTCATATAATTATTGTACCTACGTGTTCTTAATTTAATAAAATGCACTTTAAACAAAATGTCCAAGGCTTTAGCACTTACATATTTGATTAGCGTTGTTAATTAGTTATGTTTATGAATATATAATTACATTCCTCGTAATTAATACCGTGATTATGTTTATGATTGAATGTCTATTTATAAACAACCACGGCGTTTTACTCCAATGATTTGCTTTGCATACCCTTTAAAAATCTAAATAAATAATAATAATTTGTCAACTATTATAAGCATTGATGATATAGAGAAGATTTACATAATAGACCATTTTTGAATAAAATAGCTACATTTAATAAATATAATTCAAATAAGGTCACAAATTGTACAAAAACCAACCTTGAATGGTATTGATTCACTGGAGCTTTTTGTGAGTCTTACTGAGTAGAAATAAAGAATCGAAGAATGCAATTCAACTATGACTCATAAACAAAGCTATGCTCAATATTCTTTTCTTCCTGATCAATATTCAAGGATGCTCAAGATATTAAATAAGGAAATATATTATGTGTACAAATACGTACATATACCATACAGCTCATTCATAACATATAATCAACGTAGATTGACTTAGTAACTCGTGTCATTGTTATTCAATAATAACCTGTATCAAAGAGGAACTAAGAAAAGTCCATACAACCATCAACAGTTTATAAAAAGTACAATACTTTATTGTATGAATCATTAGTGTTGAGGTTTGGTCTGAAAGTCCTAGTCCGGTCTGAGATCAATATGATTTTTGGGACACTGAAAAAAATTTGGTCCTTTAATTCAATTCACTTTATGTAGATCAGCCCCTCATTAAAAATTCGCTCTAGAGCACGACGTTACATACTGGTTCACAAAAATTACACTGTATTTCAATGTTTCTGCTTCTTTCTGCTTCTTCAGAACGCTGATTGGTTGAATTCAAATTTCCTCTTTTCAAACTGTTTATAATAATTTTAAAACTTGGTTATTATATAGTTTAGAAGAATTGGCTAACTACAAGGGCATCTGCAAGGGGTGGCTGGTAGCCCTCCCCAAATTAAAGAATTTTGCTTTTTACAAAAAAATTAAAATTTTAAATTTAATTTTTGAATTTTTTTCCAAATTTTTTTTTTGTGAATAGCTATGAATTTTTGATTATTTTTCCAAAAAATTCAATATTGATTTTTTTTTTCAAAACATTTAATTTTTTGTGAAACCTTTATATTTTGAAGTCATATTAAGAATTGAATTTTTGAATTTTTTTGTACAGATTTAAATGCTCTGTGAATTTTTGAAATTTTTTCCAAAAAATTAAATATTGATTTTTTTTTTCAAAACAATTCAATTTTTTGTGACGAGCTGTATACTTTGAAGTAGTATTAGAAATTTAATTTTTGATTTTTTTTCCAAAAATTTAAATTTTCTGTGAATAAGTGAATTTTTGAATTTTTTTCCAAAAATTTAATATTGAACTTTTTTTTTCATAACATTTATTTTTTTGTAAATAGTGGTATATTTATGATTTTTTTTTACCCAAAAAAATTTAATATTAGAACTTTTTTTATAAAAAATTGAATTTTTTGTCAATTGCTATAGAATTTTGAAATTTTTTGTTTAAAGCTATGGATTTTTAAAATTAAAATTTGGTTTTTAGAATTTTGTTCAAAGCAAATACAAAACTTAAAATTTTTAGAAAAAAAAAATTGATGGATTAAATTTTTTCAAAATATTTTTTTTTTTGTTAATAACTTTATCAATTTTTTTTTAATTTATAATTTTTGGATTTGCTTTGAAAAAAATTCTAAAAACCAAGGCAATCCCCCGCCCCCAAAAAAAAAAAATATATATATATTCCTGCGGACGTCCCTGATCTACCAACTGATTTTGGGCCTTTTTTGCCTGTTGTATGAAAGGTTGTCTGATAAATTTAAAATAAAGAAGTATGACCGATTGTGAACATAGGACAATATTGAATGAAGTTAAATCTGTTTCATAAATCATATTTGTACAACTCATAAAATCATGATGGGGGATGAAATTTTTCCATAGATTGAAACTGCAAATAATTGGTTTACTATTTGAATATGATTGAATTTTAGTTTTTGCCTTTAAATTGCGCTCTGGTCTAAAATATCGGTCTAGAAAAAATATAAATACCAAGGCCTCCGTTTACCAAATTCGAGTGTTCTCAAGTATCGAATAACGTAGAAATTGGCAAACTTTAGACATGCTATATTATTAAGGTCTGCTTATCACTTTGGGCGGGTGATTGATATCAAATGGCTTCATTTTGAATAAAATATCCTTTATTGTCTTTGTAAAATAAGCCAAAATATCAAGTCGTTAGTAATAAATAATGAAGAGATAAATACAAGTATATTTCATTAATCTAAAGTGACTCATAAACTAGTCACGAATTATAATCTTGTTATCATATGACTGTTTTATTTAAATATATGTTCATACGTAAGTATATAAAATAACAAGTAATAATGAGAAATGAGTTAATTCCGTGAAGTGCATACACAGCTCCATCCCCTGCATTCGCCACCAGCACGTCCAGATCCCTGACAATACACATTGCAATTACTTTCAATTGTACACAAAGCCAATTCATCAGGGGAAATTAACTCATCAGCACATGAACAATCGTTATAGGCACAGGTTCCATTCACACGGCCAATGGATTGGCACGTAGCATTACAAAACTCCTCTCCTAATGTGCATCGGCTTGGAAGAAGTGCCTTAAAATTTTTAATAGATATCCTTCTCTCAGAACACCAACATTTACCATCATGTCCACAGATCCCTGAGGTTTGACCCATGACTGTACATCCTGCAGTGCAGGCCCAATCGCCAAAGAAACATCTTTTAGGAATAGGATATTGATGTACATACGATAAGAACAAATAAGGACTTTACCTGAATCCAGCTTCATTAAGGTTGACCAATGAGGCAAAAACAAGGACGGCACAGATGATTTTTGAAGTCATGTTGATGGGAATAGAGTTTTACTAATGATGATGCTCTATTAAGAGTTAAAATTATAGCATTTTCTTTATTTATATTTTGTTTATTTGGATAAATCCAGTTTCTCTTAAAAATACATGTATTCATATTTATAGAGAAATAATATATTAAAGAAGTAATTTACTTAATGATGAATAGACATTAAGTATACAAATGTACTTTGAAGTCAACTCCATTTAAATAGGAAGTCAATCAAGTTTTATAGCTTTTTAGTTAGGAGAGAGACGAAGGATTGTCAAGAGATCCCTTGGAACGATCTAAATACTGATATTACAATTTACAAATTAAATATGTAAATACTTAAACATGTATGTAAATACTTTGTCAATGTTGTCTAAAGGAAATATCATTCCGAGTGCCCTCATTATCTCATAGTTAATCATCAAGAAAATTAGGAAGATGACTGCGCTGATGAAAAAGTATAGAAGAAGTCAGTTTATAAATTGAAATCTACAAGGTTTTTAATGAAAGGGTTGTAAGGTAGGAACAAAAATCTCAATAGATAATACAGACTCCGTAGCATACGAATTGCCTTCATGAACAGTGATTTCAAACAATGTGTTTAGTCAAACAGAGACAAAACAAGATATGTGTGGAGAACAGAATATCATAGAAAATATATATGTATAAAAAGATTCTAAGAATATTTCAACATCTTAATTAATTACCTTATGAAGAGTTGTAGGATTTAGAGATTGCTTAGCTTCTTAAGCAAATGCTTAATTAATTCTCGCATAAGTAGTTACTTATTTAAAAGATAAAAACACACAAATCCTTCGGTGTTTCTTCTACTTGAAGAAACTCATAAAGCTTATAATAACTAATTGATTAAATCTAACAAAACCCCAGTTTCTGTGGCAAGATGATGAAGAAATCCATAATTACGGAAATTAATAATTAGTTTGTCAAAAAAGGATACACAATTTTCTTTTACTGACATCTCAACAATATAGTGCACCTGTGTACCTACTTATATATGGACCTGTTCATTTCCTGGTCACTTCTCATTATATACATTATATGCACCTAATTTTGCCAAAATAAGCAATCTTTCTAACAATTCTAGCTCAATGTCAATGAATGTGTATGTTTTACAAGACATAAAGTTCGCAAGAGATTGTTGAGACATTTTACAACTGAATTATGTTTTAATGTGGCACACTAGAACATACTATTTAGAATCAGGCAGAACCAATAAAGGCTTCATTAAAAGACCAAACTCCATCTTACCTGTATTTTTTTCACTCTTCTTTTGCTTCCTCCTGAAATTATTGATTGAAATATTCTCGTCATTTGGAATGACTCCCTACAAGTTGGTTAAGGTATCAACAGCACATTTAATAGACGTTGGGTCGGTCTACAGGTTTGGGCAATAAAACGTGGACAGTTAATGAATATTTATTTTCTCATTAATAAAGGAAGGTTTAGTGATCATTTTTTGACATTCTTGCTCAGCCATCCTTTGTGTATTAACAAATTATATTACACATTTCGTCCGTCATCTTGGCAACATGAGTGAGCAAAATGCCACCAGGCAGCGCATTTCAGATCTCACAGATGCTGAAGTTAAAGTGGCGAGGATTATGGACATTGTGAAGTGCTCCAGGGGCGTGCTTTCAAGGTGGGCAAGATGAAGAATGATGGAGAAGACCTTTACAGGAATGCAGGAAGTGGAGGGGACAGTTTAAAGAGTGGATCCGGAGTTCCTGTCCAGCTTGTAGAAAAAGATCGAAGAAGACCCACTGTCAACTTTTGACAAAGGTCATGAAGGTCAGGAACCTTTAGAGTCTATGTTTTTCTGCCCAGCCCCGTAGATTTCCAGATATTTTATCAAATTTGTGGGCATTTACGAGACTCCCAAATCTTTCTGTACAGTTGTAATATCATCATTTGCATATATTTACTCAATTAATGATTAAATAATGAAACATTTATTAGTAACATGGAATTAGAAAATGTTTAACGTCCCATGGTTTCCTCAAAAGAATAATTTACAAGTATACTATTAACGATTTTTTCACAATTCAAGATAAATAAATTAATTTAAGAAATCGTCAAATTTAAGCTTATTATTTTTTTTTGTTCAATTCCTGAGTGATGTGTGATGCAATAACTATATAATTATTGCTAACTTTCTACATTACGACATTGAGCCCATATATATCTAAAGATCACAAAATATCTTCTAAATTGCATCTATATGTCACAATTCCATGTTACATATGATGTTATCCCCTCTAAACCACAATAATTACGATAATTAAACTTGATAGTCTAAAGGGTTTATTATATGTGCGCCAAAGACTGTGGTTTGATGCAGAGTAAATAATGTCTTATTAAAGTAATAGTTATGATATTATTAACTAAGTACCTAGTATATGTATGTACTTATGCGCTATTTTTATATTATTACTATAAATATATAACGTGGGTAAAATCCAAGTTCAAAGGTTCAAGGATGATCCATAAATCGCAAATTTTTGTTTATTTTATTAGTAACAGTAGTAGAGCTTATTATGACAAAATCCAATGGGGAAGAAACTAGTTTAAAATCATTATTGTAATTCTTTAAATATTTCAAGACGTTTTTCTAGTACTAACAAAAAAAATCACTGTATTTTTTGGTTATCTATATATTTTTCTACTAATCACACTTTTCTTGCAAAGCTTTATTCGAGACCACCTTCTCCATTTCGAGTCTATATTTATTTGTGTTGTTCTGAACTTTCATATAAGAATTCTAATTAGGTCTTTTGAAGTAATGCACAATTTTGTACAAATCACGTCGTTGCTTTTATTGCATATCTCAACCTTTCCTCTAAATAAGAAGGGGAATTTAAAAAGTCAATTGTTAATTTGCAAATTCTTCCAAAATATGGTGTAATAATAATAAATTAATTATCATAGTGATTGATCACAACTTAACAAGGATTAACTCACTTGAATTCAACCAATCAATGTTCAGAACACAGATACAACTAGGGGAAACAAGCTGGAAAAGAGTCAGCTGACAATAAAATACCTACTCTGGGGAGTTGTGTTCGAGTTCTCCTTTTCCAAGTCCGGGTCAAGTCTTAAGATGAGTTTCCACATCTATCGGATGTTTACACGTAAACCAGGGTATAATTTTTGAGCGGGCCATCGTACAATTTTATTCTACAAACTTTGGATTTAATAATAATGATTGTTATGGTGTAAAGATTATCATATTCAAAGTTTCTCAAAATAAGGTATCCATTCCCAACTGCATTGTTTAGGTGCGGTAGATATGGATACTCACCTTGAGTTCATATTAGTTTGCACTGCTCTGAATTTTAATTAGTGGAACTAAAGTCAACTCTTGTGAAGTTAGGAACAATTTCACACTATTTAATAGCTCAACATTTGTGAAGAATGGATGAATTTCCCACTGATTTTGTGCCTTGTTTTCCCATATCGTTACCTTTATTATATCACGCAACCTTTCTTTCAACAGACAGTAAGGCCCAAAATCTGTTGGTAGTTAGCCAAATCACTGTTAAACAATAAAAATGGTACACGATCAACATATGCTCAACTTAGTAGAGTTTGATCCCCGTATTCCAAATATGACCTTATTTTTTTCTCTGTTAGCCTCATGGGATTCACAAAAGTGCATAAAGTTTTTGTTATTTTCGACTATTTTTAAAGTTCAAATCTTTTCTAAGCTCTTGGTATTGAAGATAAGGATAACTTATATGAATATATTTCAAAGCATTATGTTAAAAAATTATAAAAACATTTTTTAGTTGCCTTATCATACTGATAACTAGAGTTATTTTCGTTTAAATTTTAAAATAGATGCTATTTATTCAGACGCTCATAAATTCCAGATAAATATACTCATAGAGTTTAAAAGCATCATATTTGATAGCTGAAAGTCTAAACTTTCATTTTTAAAAAAGAGATTCTCAAAAACGCTCTATATTGTTGTCAATATGAGATAAAACAACAAAAATATTTCTAGGTTAAAACTCATTTTTGAATTGATCCCATAAAAAGGTCTATATATTTGTATGCCATAGCTTTAAGGAAGAGAAGAAAAGTAGAAGAAAGAGATAGAGAAAAAATGGGAGAGTAGAAAAAAAAACCCTTCTTGAGAGTAGGATCCTTCATTTGGGACCTGTGTTCATCAATGGGGAAAAATGCATGTGTGGCAACAAAATCCCTGCTGAACAGCCCTGGCCACTTGGATTTGATTTCGTAGGATTTGCTCCTAGAAGTCCCTTGAATGTCCGTCTTTTGGAATTCCTCACTCACTATGCGTCTACAATGAGTCATCAGATGTCCATGGAGTCTGAAATAACCATGCATGAAATCAAGTGGAAGAATGTGGTTTATTTATTAATTGTTCAAATCATTATCCATAGCCAAAATTATCCCTTGTATACTTGAGGGTTAATTTATTAACATAAATACTTACATATTATGTCCATGAAACATCAGCTAAAGTCCTGAGTCAGCAACATATTATGAATATACATGGAATAATGATTTATTCATTTTTAGTCTTTAAGCAAAACAATTAAAATGCTTAAATTGCTAGGTAGATTTACATGCAATACACAAAGTTTATAAAAAAATTCATTATTGTTTGGCATGATTCGAACTATTATTACTTTTTTTTTTTTACATTAATTGGATAAGAAAATGTGATTTAAAAAGTTTAACTTACTAAGATGCATTTGAATCTTGTCTATTCCGCTAATTGAAGACATTTTTGCTTCTGGGAAGAACACATATGATAAAAAAAAAAATATATATATACATAATTAAAAGTTAGGATTCTTTTGTGTCCATCGTGAAACACTACCAATATGTAGACAATACTCATTTTAGTAGTGATTGACTTTAATGAACAATGCTTGTCTTATTAAGTAATTATTACTTCATTCCATCGAATAAATAAAAGATTAAATAATAGTTCTATTTCATTAGTTAAAAATGTGCCTGTTTTTCTGATAAATTAATCTAAATGTATTCTACATAATTAATATATGCAATTCCTTCCCATCTTTAAGTCTAATGAAAATATTATTTACATTTGTATAATAGTCTATACTACTACTTAAAGTACAAAAGTATAATTTTCTACAATTATTATGAGTATAATTTGTCTAAGCATTAAGTATTAATAGACCAATTACGGATTGCAATCTTTGAAAGAATACATAAATACCATTACATAATAGATCCTAAGTTGGTGAATTAATCAATCTTTTTCTTGTGATGAACTAATCATTTTTATTTGGCCTTTATCCGAAGTAAATTTGTAATGATCAAAAGTAAAGTTTAAATTATATACATGCAATACCATTATTAATGTCACACTATTCAATAAAAATAAGAGGAGACTAGAAATAAACTTTACATAAATTGGTTCAAAAATAACTATAAACAAATCAAGACATAAATAGATATCAGATCCGTGTTGTGTTATAACGCGTTAGTTATTAATTTTTCTTTTTTAGTTACTAACAGTATAACGAAATTACTTTATGATTGAGTAATATATAATAAACTACTATTTATTTATTCATGTAATCTGTCACTACTTATGCTATTGATAAAATGTTTTACTCTAATCATAAGATGAGCGACAAAAAAGTCAAATACTGTCACTATCTTATTTTTAGCGGCTAATATGAATTTATTTTAGATACTAAACATTTCAATTATTCATAAATATATAATTGATAGAACATAATACACATTATAGAAAGTATATGTATATTTCATTAGTAATTACTATCCACGTGACAATATTTTTTTTTACAAGTTGTAACTTGTCTTCTAATCAAATTGTACAATTTGCTACCGATAAATGAGATAAAATATTTTAAATAAATAGTTAATAGTCTACGTATCTACTTGTGATTAACAATTGTCATTCCATTAGATGTTTGATAAATGAAAGGTTTAACTATTAACATTTTATATAATTAATTAGAAAGGTCAAATGCTCTTAGTACATATAAGTCATAAATACATCATAATAAAGGTATTTTAATAGATCAAATTGAAATTATGCAATAAACGTATATTATTATGTAGGTAATTTAAAAAGGCAGGTTTTATAATTAAATAAGGCATTATAAGATGAAGAAATTAATCAATTATTGTTTTGTTTTTTTCTATTAATGTTTATCTAATTTGTAATTAAAACACTGGTTACAGTCACATGCCAGTCAGATTCGACCATTACCATTATTTTGGTGATTGTCCTTCCAGAGTGTCGTACATCTTTGACATCAAAAATACCAGAACGGAATCAATGAAAGCCAAATTGTTTTTTATCGGCCCTTATAGTATCAGAACTATAAACACTATTCATATTTTCAGCCAAAAAAAAGTTTGAAGAAAAATGGTTAAATATGGCATATTTTCTCTTTGCTGGCGCACTCAAACAATAATAAAACTGTCTAAAAGTTTTTAAATATAAAACCTTATCTTTCTAGAACAATCTAGAGTAAAACGATTGCACTTATACAATGCGAGATAAACATTACTAAAGCCATCTATTGGAAAAATAATGGATTTATCTTTACTACACCTAAGTAGTGCATGTATCTCGTAGTTATTGTTCAGTTCCAGAGGATGTGTTTTGTACTTACTTTATTTTTAATTGTGCTAAAAGAACTTATCCTCAAGCGTTCCATTCCAAATTCTGCTTTTATGCTACTTTTCTAGTTAATTAAGATACATATGTTTCATTATTCAAGCTCACGACGTTACCTCGCTAACACAAAATATCCTATTTACTTTGTTTTCAGCTGTCAATTTCCTCGTCTCACTTAACACGTAATGCTATGATTGACTTATTTGACAAGATAATTTTGGGTCTTTTTTCTTTTTGGATGAAAAGTTGCGTGATAAAATAAAGGTAACGACGTGCTGTCAAAGAGTACTATATATTTCTAGTTTTCCTTGTTCTAGTGAAGGTCTTCATGTCTAGCTATATATTTATTCGCCTGATGAGTAGTTGATGATTGAGTCAATAGTGCAAGTCTCTGCAAATTATTTTAAGTTAGAAGAACTAGTGTTGGAACCTAAAGCGCCGGTGGCAGAATGTTTTTTCAAGTAGGGGGAGGGCAAATTATATAATAATGACGTAGGGTTTTTTTTTTTTGGGGGGGGGGATTGGATCAAGGTGTAGCTTAGTTTGTATTTTTTCCTTCCAGCGACTAAGATATGCTTTATTTATTGTGTTATTTCGGTTGATAAAATTATTATCCCTTATGCTTCTAGCATAAATGTTTTCTGATAAATTAGTTAAAAGAAAAAGTTATACTAAGGTCATTATGGTTTAATTAGTTTTTGAAGTAGTATGAATGGTTTAGTCCAGCCATCTGGCTTTTTGAAAATTTTAAATGAAAAGTTTCTTGTATAAATGCCAAGTTTTGACAAATAATTTTTTATTAAAAAGAACTTGTTTTAAGATTTTAGAGTTAAAACATTTCAGTAGAGACTAGAATTGAACAGAGAACAATTTAAAAAAAAGGGAAATGGTTTTTTCTTCTCAAAAGTTATGACATTTAAAACTTTTTAGACTTGATTATTTTCTTTATATTGTGATAACTATACTTTTTTTTTGCAAATGTGCCTAAGGAGAATCAATGACACGTATGGTTTTGACGCCACTTACCAAAAACAAAGAATACTCTATATAGGTGGTCCCCAACCAGTACCGGGCCGCTCAATAATTTACTAGTTATTTATGTTTTATTTATCATTTAAGTCTGAGACGATGCTACATTTGGTAGAAGAAGAAGAAAATATTAAGGAGAAGTGCAAATTACAAAAATGTGCAAGGTAGCTGTTAATTATTTTCGGGCTGATAATTTTCAAATGACTCATGATATTTCATAAGCAACAAGCTACAATGCCTAAAATTGTTCTTCACGCTCTTTTGTTATTTGTATTCATACTTAATATTTTCTTCTTCAACAACAAAACTTTATATAGAGGAGCATTACAGGCGAGCAGTCTTTTATTTTGAAATATCCGTATTCTCCTCACTTGCACACTAAAATTATCCCGCAAAATGAGTAAGAAATAGGCCCCCAAATAGTACCATCTAGCTACAAAAAAAACAAAAAAAACCTAGCTCGGGGTCCTATTAATTTACTGATGCAAACATATTTTGATGTTATAATATAGTAATATTGGTTGAGCAATGTCTAAAAAAAAGTAGTTATTTCCTAATGTTATAAAACCATTGTAGTGTTAGAGCAATGTCATAATAAATTTTCATATGAGTACAGAGTGGATTCACGTTTATTATTTTTTTCTTTTGCAGTAAAATTGTCAAGCATTGACGGGTTCGTAGTTAGAAAAAGGTTGGGGACCACTGCTAAACAATATAATATAGACTATTCCTTCCCAAAATAGACTGTTGAAGCTCATTACTTCTATTTTTTTATTTATTTTTCCAAATTGGGACACGATATTGCAAATAATAAAACTTGAATTTACGAAATGTGCTGCCATCACAATTTCTAGACAAAAAGTTTTGTACTGCCACTTTCTTGTCCAATGATTCTTCAAAATCAAAATCAGTTTAACATCTTGTCCATTCTCTTTGAAAAACTGGTAATAGTTTTTAAAACTTCGCAATGGCCCTTCTGGGACTCCTGGAAGTATTTACATTATTTTTGATAAGTATATTTTTGAAATATTGCTTCTTGTATTCTTGACTCACTCATATTTTGCAAAATCATTGAGTGTTTAATTGGGACCAAACTTAATGCACTACATTAGACTACTCATTAGTTTAATACATTGTTCTGGAATTTTATTTTTTTAACCAAATCGACCTGGAAGTTTGATACATTTTTACTGCGGGCCGGATAACTGAAAGAATGAAAAGTGCGGGCCGCTTAATCATACTGTTCAATACTTTCAAGCCTCAACGAAAGCTTTGTGAAAAAGGACGATAAACTAAGATTAGCATTCCATGTTAATCATGGGTGAGTTGTGTGCTATGAACAGATACAATTTTATCACAAAGTTTCGTGTTTCTTACGTTTTATCAATCTAATTCAAATACAGTCGGCGGGCCAGATGAACTGACGAAGTGGGCCTGATCTTGCCCATGGGCCATAATTTGGTGACCCCTGCTTTAGACTAACGATTTTATAAGTTTCACACTTTTTCATTCGAATTATCTCTCAATCTTTCCTTTAAGAGAGAGCATGATTAGTAAAATAAATGACAGATTATAAAATAAATAGGAACAATGAAAAATAATTATAAAACCAACCATGAAAATGTCATTGTATTCTGAACATTGATTGGTTGAGCAATTACATCAAACTTCATGAATAATAGACCAACAATTGGAAAGAATTGACTAATGACTAACTAATTTTGAGCTTTTTTATTTTAAGAGGAAAGGTTGCGAGGTAAAGATCACGTCGTGCTGAAGACAAATGTATAGATACGATTTTAATAAAATATGATATTAATACAGTAGACTTAGTTAATGTCTCCTATGTTCACTCATCTAGCTAATTAAAAAATAAAGTTACGTGCATTTTTATATGTCAATTTTTGACGCGTAATTTGTGCTTATTGCCGCAATTTATAGTCAATCCATGATACAAAGAAAATTACTCAACCATATGATCACATATCCGGAGCTCAAATATTTAATGTATATACATATTTAAAAGGCAATTTTAATCATACTACGGCCCATTTGTGGCGATTTAAAAGTTGGACTATTTGCAATAAATTCTTTCTTAATCCATAATGCATGGGCTTTATATATAATCTTTAAGCAAATATCAAAGGATTAATATACACAGGATTTGTATCTCTTATATAAGATAATAATGTATACAGCAATTATGTTTGGAAAATGCCACGACACAATCATAGATACATCAATAATTATATTATATATAATTTTTATGCCTTATAAGCTTGCTTACGATTATTATCCAACTCTAACTCATCCATCATACCTTGAATGATTCTATACATTTATAGTTTTTACGACGTAGAAGCTACTCCATTGCTGAATAGAACAAGTATTTGACGAACAATTCACCGGAATTTCTGTCAATAATAACAATTTTCATCATTCAAAAATATTTTTGAAGAGTCAGGAAATCCTTAGAATAATCATAATGGCTCAATTGTTAAGTTCAATAGTCGCATACATAGAACTCAAAATGATTTTCCTATGATGAATAAACTCCCATTTTGTAATTGACTAAGTAAGCAATTGCATCATTTTGTTTTATTTGAATATTCATGTAACATCCATATGATGAAATTAGAAATATTTATGTATTACTTTGTTACTCCCAGCAGCTCAATTGCAACAACTTCCTTCATGAGATAATTCATAGTAATTGTACATACATTGTTATGTCCTTATTATTTCCATTACTTCCTAGGTCATGTATAGTTAATATGCACATACTAGAGACGAATATAGATACAAAAATATCGGTTAATCCATGGGCTGAAGATATAGATCTATAATTAGTTAATAGAGAGGGAGGGTTGGACCTTAGTCATCATTAAGAAGAGTTGCAAAGACTCAAGATTTGACTAGGACTCGAAAGCTAAGAATCGTGACTAAAACTTGAACATGAATGTATTAAAAAAATTTCACTTTATTTAATGTATGTCTTATATTTCCTTAGGACTTGAAGTTGAACTAGACTCAATAAAAATATTCAAGGACTTGAACTTTGAATTGTGAGCAAAGATTTGAGACTCGTCATGGACCTATTGTTTTATGACTTTTCCCCACCCATTATACAATTAATTAAATATACTGCTACAGGAACTTACTTTCGAAAGATTTCAGTCTTAAACATATAGTTAACAATTTAAAACAAAACTAAAAAACTTTACTCAGCTCTCGAGTGTCTTTAGATACAATAAAGACCAAAAGTATTGATCCGAAAAGGGAATTTTTAGGAGTGGGATAGTGATACTTGTTTTAATACTATCCTGTCGATTTTTAGTTAAAATAAAGTTCTAATAGAAAGTGTATTTTAATTTGCTTGGAAAAACATTCATAGAAGTCCTTTTTAATTGGTCGTTCTGAAATCTGAAATATATGTTTGTTTAGAAAAAAAACCTTTTTCGTTATTATGGAGTTTCTGTGATACTACTCAAGGTTAATAGAAATATTAACCTTGATACTACTTAATTAAAAAAGTTATTATATATTAATTTTATATTTCATTTTCTCCATATTTTTACAATAAATGAATACTAATTTCTTTTTTATATTGATAGGCTAAATTTTTAGATATTTTAACGTACCTAGTATATGTATATTATCTATTTTTTGAAGTAGTCTCATATTTATAACTCTGAGCATCAATAATTAGTACATTAACAAAATTGGAAATAAATTATTGAAAATACTTTATGGTCTGATAATTTTGAGGATATTATATTGGGTATAAATTATGATACATAAATAAAAAAAAACTAACCACTAGTTTATTAGTAATTAATTAACTAATAATATTTGCATTGCAAACATTTCATTCATAAGGTTATATGGTCAAAGTCTACTATAAGATAAATTCAATCGTAATTTGAAATAAACAACAGAATGGGGAAAATATTTCAATGAAAGAGGTTGCGATAGTTTTAACAAATGTTCCGTTTTTCTTATCTGCAACAACTTTAACTGTATTTATAGTCACCTATTATTATTATCATTTATAAAAAATTGACTATACTTGAGGAGATGAATAATTAATAGATTTGACGTATAATGAAAATACTTGACTTCAAAAAAGATTTTTTTTCCTTCAATTAAAAAGTGGTCAATAAATTTTAGGAAAAGTCTTAGTTTGTAGCATTTGCGGATTATATAACAAATTCTTTATATGTAACTTATTGATCCAATGCTTTTTGAGGATAAAATCTATAAATATACTATTACTAATTAAGTAAGTTTGGAGTACATATAGGTCATTTCAATAAATTAGCAAGTAATTTACTTGAATAGGTACTTGTTGAATAGTTTTTAAATACATTTTTTTGTTTAAAGTGTACATAGAAGGAGGGAGGAGAAAATGTCTGTATTTAGATTAAAACAAAAAGACTTATACACATTGTTATGTACTCCAAATATAACCCAAAAAGGGAAAGCACATGTGAGTAAGCTGTCACTTATTTACACTTATATTAAAATAACTAAAAGTTAAAAATGTCAAATGACTTGGAATGTTTCATTTGTTTAACTCCGTCAGAATCCTTTTGTGATCACTGTAAAATCCCTTATTGCTCAGAAAACCATTTCCAATTCCATAAATCTTCACACAATGGATCCTGTCTACCCTTTAGAGCATTTTATAAGCCCGAATTGGGACGATACGTAGTTGCAACTCGGGATATTGAGCCTCTGGAAGTTATTTTAGAAGATAAAGCTGCGGTTTTTGGTCCCAATCATGATACAAAACCTGTATGTTTGGAATGTTTAAAGCCTCTAAATGTAAGGTGACTCTGTTTATAAATATTATTAATACTTTACTCTACGCATCGATTTTTAAATCTACTTTTAGGAAGAAGACCATGCAGATTGTCCAAATGGCTGTGGATATCCTCTTTGTAACAATCAAGATTGTTGGAATGGTCCCAATCACAACATTGAATGCGAAATATTTCGTAATTTAAAAACAAATTTTAAAATGAAGGTCAAATTTAATCGGATTGAGTGAGTTTCTTGATACAAAAGCAAGCTAGAATGATTTTGCTCTAAATCGAATCTGGATTAAGTTTATATTAGTCCACGAGGCATCGCCTGATATAAGCAAATTATTTTGATTAATCATTTAGAGGTGCCGTAAAACAAACTTAAATAAAGAAATGCCCCCATGAAAGAAATTGAAATTGATAGCTCCTATTTGAAATGCAATATCGAGGTCAAATTAATTTTTATAAATCAAATTAATGCTTGAAAATATAGTAGGTATTCTTGAGTATCTGAAATGGTCACATAAATTTGAAAACAAAGCCTATAATTGATCGAAATATTGGGCTGTATGTAGTTATGATGATGTAAATAAAAATAATGTTAGAAATTTTCTCAATCGGTCGGCTGTGACCCAAAAGGGAGTCACGGAGTCAACATATTGGTATGTTGTAGAGAGCCAATCAAAAATTTAAATATAAACCTTATTATTCTCCTGTTCTGAATATTTCAAGTTGCTAAATTATTACAAGATTCCATCCGATTACTTTAATTAAACTCTTGAAGGATCTAAGCAATTGAATTATGTATTTATGTAATTCTTAAGTTTGTACTTAAAAAATCAGAAGGTCATTTGTATATTCAAAACAATATTTATAAGCTAAAAGGATACATTTGAAATTATTTTATGGCTGACTTTTTTGCTCAAATCAGTTAAAAAAACAAATTTTATTCCCATTCTATACAAAATTCATTGAAGAATTATGCAGAGATTTGATGTAACCCTATAGTACATATGATTATAGTTAGTGAGATAAATTATCAGTGATGTGCCGCGAGCAAAACTCGTAAAATGATACATGATTTTTATTAAGTAATTAAAAAAAAAAGACACAAAACTTGTGCCCATGAAAAGCCGAATGTTACTCAGAACTTGTCAAAACTTTGTAACCAGTCAAAACCTCAGAACTTGGGATTCTATGTTTTTCTTTTTCGACCCTATTATTTCTAATTAATATATTACTGAATATATCGAAATGTATGAGGGAGGGCCCGCTATTAAACATAAATTCGAATGTTGAAATCTGATTTGCACTCTAATAGCTACAAATTTGTTTGGCATATCCCTCGAAATTTAAGTTTAAACATAATATCCGTTCCTCTTGCAGCATTTCAGTATTAGTAATGAAGTTGTTGATGACCTATGTGAATCTAACAGGCCTATTTATCTTTTTAATCTCTAGTTGAACTACAGGATCTATCTTATACCAAGTTTTAATTCAAATTCTGGAAATCATTCCTCTCCATCTACTCATACGCTATCTAGTAAAAAATGGGAGAGGGTAAAAATGGCATTGTCAGGGGTGTCCGCAGGATTTTTTTTTCTTTTTTTTGGGGTGGGGGAAGTATTTTTTATTATGGAAAATCTTAATGACTTTTATTTTTTCTTAATCGACTTTTATTTTTAGAAGGGAGGTAATTTTTTTCCCGTACAAGTCATTTTTTAAAATTTATTCTCATTTTGGGAACTACAGCCTCTTCATCCCACACTGCAGAAGCCCCTGATTGTTCATAATTTTTTTAATAGATCTAAGACGGATAAAGATATTGAGATTTGCAGTCTATTCAGAAAAAATATAAAAGTTTTTTGTGTCTACAGCACGACCTGAATCAAACGCCACATGGAAAACATCCATGAAATCGCTTTAAATTATTTTTATCAATAATAATACTTTATAACTATCAGTCTATGATTATGCTTAGATGAAAAATAATTTTTCTGGACCTCATAAAGAAATGCTGATTGAAAGGCAGATTCTTATCAAAGATCTATAAAAATAATCTATTATTTCAATAATTCTTATGAAAATATGATTTTTTTGAGTTACTAGTTTTTTTAGCGAGGAAAAAGTGTTAGGTGAGTAACGAGTATTCAAGCGAGTAACAAGTATATATTCTTGCAGTAAAATTCAGCTCGCGGCACATCACTAATTAAATTATGTGTATTTTGGGCATTGTTGAGAAAAGAACCCGAAAATCAACATGGTAACCAAGGATGTAAATCCAGTGAATTTTTTAGCTGCCCCGTTTTTTTTTTTTCTAATTGGTAATCTAAAGAATGAATTTTATTTTTCTGAACAGTTCTCATTATTACTTAATTCCTGAGTAAAGAACATAGATGGAATTATATTAAACACCTGATTAAACATTCGTGGGTGTTGATAAAAGACGGGGAAAGTAACGCTGAAGATTTGTTGTAGAGTTATACATAATTGTAAGTCCTTGTTGGAATGAGAGTATAATTTGGGGATCGATATTGGAGTAATTCTTACCAATGCCCTTCTTTTTTTCCTTCTCTCCCTCCTCCTTGTCAGAGCTGATTGTAGCTGATATACTCCAAAGTATTCATCAAATAGTCAGGGTTACCATGTTGATTTTCGGTTTCTTTTTTTAACAAACCATTTCTACACTGGAATTTTATTACTGATGTTAACCCTGACAATTTGAAAAATGTTTCAGATGAGAGTGTAGTTTAGTTATCATGACGTTTCATTAGATTAACTACAATCAGCTGTGACAAAGGAAGATGGGAAGAAGGTAATAAGTATGAACATTGGCAAGAATTACTCCGATGTAGATCCTCAATTCTACTTTAAGGCCAATAAAATTAGTACAATTATAAAAATGCTACAAATCCTCTTCTGAGTAAACAGGAATGTTCAATCAGATTTTGAATATATGATTGAATGAAGTTAATTACTGAGTAGTTAAGAAATAATCACGACAGCTAAGGAAAAGAAAAAATCATTCACTTATTCCCTCAAAAAAAATAAAAAAATGGGCATCTAAAAAATACACACGATTTACATCACTAATTATAGCTTATATTGTGTACTCTTCAATTTTTTATTCAATACTTTTAGCAACATGGGTAAAGAATTGAAACTGGCTCCAGAATATGGATGCATAACTCCACTCCGCTTAGCTGCTTCCAAATATAAGGATAAAAAGTTATGGTCTCTTCTACAATCTCTTATGGATCATGATGTAGAAAGACGGAAAGAAGAAAAATATTGGAAAATGTTTCAGGTGGGACATACTTACATTAATATTTACAATAGCTATATGTTGTATAATCAATAATAAAATGTTTACAATTATTTATTCTATAAGAAACAAAAAAAACTTGTATGCTATAAGCTGAAAAATATCTATAATATATTTCAATAATATCTGTATTGCTTTTATCAATATCTTATCTTTTATGTTTAACTGTTTTGAACATATATCCGCCTAACTTAGTTTACAAATGAACAGGAGTAAAAAGTATCTCATGTGCTTCTTACAATGGTAGGGTTTCAATGGTTGAAAACTTCTTTATTCATATACGACTTCATTTAATTAATTTAGTTTATAAATGCCATTGAATCCCTTATTAATTTATTTTTCATTAATTGCAAATAATTTAAATTGAAAGGTTTGATATATTCTAATTTTTTCTAGTATTCAATGTTATAACTATGTTTTCAAATAATATATATGCATATTGTATATAACCTAATAATTTGCTTTTAAGTGGATCCTAATCCTTTGATTTCCTCTTTTAACAAATAAAATAATAATGATCCTATTGAAAACTATTTTATAAAAAACTGAAAGATTTTTTTGTATAGTGATAACATGGACCCAATTATTTTTTCATTTTGACATTCTGTGGCAGCTCTATTGTAAATAATATAATAATTAAGGTTCCAGTAGTCCTTAATAGGGAACTTAAAATCAATTCCATCTCATGTCCCATTCTAGTCATCAGCCGTTGAAAAACTTCTCCAATTTTCAATTGAAATATATTGTAAAGTACTTCCATTTACATATTTAATTCGTTCATATATGTTTAAAATATATGTATTTATTGTAACCGACCAATAATTTGTCATTATTCTGGCATAATAGATACTTACAAGGTAAGGACTCAAAAATTACTAGCCTCAGTTCTAAAAGTCTGACATTTTTGTAGTTGGCGCCATTCGGAAGAGCTGACAAAAAGCTACAATTTGATTTTTGTTTTGCTTCTGTGCAAATGTCCGAGCAACAAGCAAAGCGGCAGAGGGTGAGCGATCTCCTTCGCACTCAAGTCGATTCCAAGGAGATCTCGGTCATTGTCAACGTGTCCCTGGCCACCGTCTACAAAACCAGGAAGGTGAAGAACAACCCCAAAACGGTATACAGGAAGCCTGGAAGCAGAGGCCATAACAGGAAGAGCAGTGCCGAGTTCGTAGCCATGGTCAAGGAGGAAATAGAAAAAAACACGACAAAATCCATGAGGAAGATGGCGAACGGAGATGGACATCAACTTCAAAACCATCAAGATAGCCATCAATGGGCCTGAAGAGCTTTGCATGATTCCAAGGCATCTGCAGTTGCAGTATTTCTGCAAATAGAGCGTGGCTGCTTTCTGGCCGGCAGACTTCTGGCCTCATCCACACCCGAAGTTAACCCCCTGGACTTCCCTGTCTGGAGTGTCTTGTAGGGCAAGACGAAGAATACTTATCACCCGAATGTGGATACCCTGAAGGCTGTGATCACAGAGGAGTGGAACAACTTGTCCTCGGACTTCATCAAGGCCAGCTGTGCTTCTGTTTGTCCCTGTATTGAATCCATCAGTCAGAATGGAGGGGGACACATTGAATAAAAAGTGTAGAAAATTGTTAAATTACCAACTTTTGCTTCAAAATTTGCCATAAAAATGGCACAAAATACAAATATGGAGAAGTGAAATCGGCTTTTAAAATTTTATAATTTTCTAGTATAATTTATAGTGGCCAACTTTCCTTTTCTCGCCCCACATATATTTTTTTACCCCCCACGTTATAGATTTACAA